>NC_041385.1:37108637-37116692 GCF_002162155.2 Triticum dicoccoides | reverse complement strand
CGGGCCGGCGGCGGGGTGGAGAGAGAGAGGGGGAGGCGCGCGGGTGAGGTGGCGGCCGCTGGTTGGCTGCGGGGGGCGGCAGGGCTGATATGGAGACTTGGGATTGGACGAAGCGACGTGGAGGCTGGACGTGTCCGGCGCGGGCAGACGTGTCCGGCGGCGCGAGGAGGAAAACTGCTAGGGTTCATCTGCGAATTTGGACGGGAGGGGCTTATTTGTATGTAGAGAGAGCTAGGAGAGTCCAAATGAGGCACGGTTTTCGGCCACGCGATCGTTATCGAACGACCGAGAGCATGGAGGGGAGTTAGATGGGTTTTGGGCCAGTTTGGAAGGGGTGTTGGGCTGCAAAGAGAAGGAGGCTTTTACGGTTACCCGGTTAACCGTTGGAGTACCAAACGAACTCCAAATGGCACGAAACTTGACAGGCGGTCTACCGGTGCTATACCAAGGCCTCTTGGCAAACCTCGGGCCATTCCGAGAAAGTTTAATACCCGCACACCACGAGAGACGAAAGGGGAACACCGGAGAGCACAGGAGTGCCGGATTGCAAAACGGACAACGGGAAAAGGCTCGGATGCATGAGACGAACACGTATGCAAAATGAAATGCACATGATGACATGATAAAATGCAACACGCAAGCAAATGACATGGCAACTACGGCGAATAACTGGCAGACACCTGGCGCATCGGATCCGGGGCGTTACATCCTCACCGGAGACGCTTCATCCAAACCCCCTGGAGCCGCCCCACTGACGCCCCCGTCGACGGCATCTGATCTTCTTTGTCGATACCTTCCTCAACCCTACGGAGCCGCTTCACCGACACCATCGTCAACCCTTCCGGAGTAGCTTCGCCAATACCATTATCAACCCTACCGGGGCCGCTTTGCTAACACACAAGTCCACGGCCTCAGATCCGCTTCGTCGCACCCTCGTCCAACCTACCGGAGCAGATTCTGACGCCCCGTCCAGGGCTATAGATCCGCATCCTCTACACCATCCTAAACCCAACCACCGGAGCAGCTTCACCGACGCCCTCGTCCATGGCCTCAGATCCGCTTCGCCCACACCATAGTCCACCCTACCAGAGCCACTCCACAAACACCCTACTCGACAGTTCTAGATCTCCTTACTAGACCCCGACAGCCAGCACAGCGTCATCATCCTTGACGTTTCTAACCTGATTCCCACCGTCTGGCAAGATGCCAAGCACCCGCCACGGCGAATACGTCTCCGATGTATCTACTTTTCCTAACGCTTTTCCTCTTGTTTTGGACTCTAATTTGCATGATATGAATGAAACAAACCCGAACTGACGCTGCTTTCAGTAGAACTACCATGGTGTTGTTTTTGTGCAGAAATAAAAGTTCTCGAAATGGAACGAATCTTTGCTAGGATTTTTTATATAATAAAAGAGAATTTCTTGAGCTAAGAACCACCGGAGGGGGGCACCTGGGTGGGCACAACCCACCAGGGCGCGCCCCCCTCTTGGCACGCCCAAGTGGGTTGTCCCCACCTGGTGGCCCCGCAGACCCTGAAACTGACGCTATAAAATACTATTCCAGAAAAAGTTTAGGAAGAAAGAATTATTGCGTTCTACAAGATGCAGCCACCGCCGTCTCATGTTCTTCATTGGAAGGCCAAATCTGGAGTCTGTTTGGGGCTCCGGAGAGGGGGATCTTCGATCTTCGTCATCACCAACCCTTTTCCATTGCCAATTCCATGATGCTCCCCACCGGGAGTGAGTAATTCCTTCGTAGGCTCGCTAGTTGCTACGTCTTGAGCTTGCGTTGGTTTTCCTTGAAGAGGAAAGGGTGATGCAGCAATAGTAGCATAAGTATTTCCCTCAGTTTTTGAGAACCAAGGTATCAATCCAGTAGGAGGATCCTCAAAAGTCCCACGCACCTACACAGACAAACAAAGAACTCGCAACCAACGCAATAAAGGGGTTGTCAATCCCTTCACGGCCACTTGCGAAAGTGAGATCTGATAGAGATAGAATGATAAGATAAATATATTTTTGGTATTTTATAATATAGATGCAAAAAGTAAAGATGCAAATAAAAGTAGATTGAAAGCTAATATGATAAAAGATAGACCCGGGGGCCATAGGTTTCACTAGTTGCTTCTCTCAAGATAGCATAAGTACTACGATGGATGAACAAATTACTGTCGAGCAATTGATACAAAAGGAATAATTATGAGATTATCTAGGCATGATCATGTATATAGGCATCACGTCCGTGACAAGTAGACCGACTCCTGCCTGCATCTACTACTATTACTCCAGACATCGACAGCTATCCAACATGCATCTAGACTATTAAGTTCATAAGAACAGAGTAACGCATTAAGAAAGGTGACATGATGTAGAGGGATAAACTCAAGCAATATGATATAAACCCCATCTTTTTATCCTCGATGGCAACAATACAATATGTGCCTTGCAACCCTTTCTGTCACTGGGTAAGGACACCACAAGATTGAACCCAAAGCTAAGCACTTCTCCCATGGCAAGAAAGATCAATCTAGTAGGCCAAAGCAAACTGATAATTCGAAGAGACTTGCAAAGATAACTCAATCATACATGAAAGAATTCAAAGACGATTCAAATATTTCTCATAGATAAACTTGATCATAAACCCACAATTCATCGGATCTCGACAAACACACCGCAAAAAGAGTTTACATCGAATAGATCTCCACAAGAGAGGGGGAGAACATTGTATTGAGATCCAAAAAGAGAGAAGAAGCGAACTAGCTAATAACTATGTACCCGAAGGTCTGTGGTAAACTACTCACAACTCATCGGAGGGGCTATGGTGTTGATGTAGAAGCCCTCCATGGTCGATTCCCCCTCCAGCGGAGCGCCGACGAAGGCTCCAAGATGGGATCTCGCGGATACAGAAGGTTACGGCGGTGGAAACTGTGTTTCGGTTGCTCCCCGGATGTTTTTGGGGTACATAGATATACATATGAGGAAGAAGTACGTCGGTGGCCACTCGAGGGGCCCAGGAGACAGGGGCGCGCCCAGGAGGGGTGGGCGCGCCCTCCTATCTCCGGGATGCCTCGTTTGTTGCTTCACTTGCACTCCAAGTCTCCGGATCATGTTCGTTCCAAAAATCACGCTCCCGAAGGTTTCATTCCGTTTGGACTCCGTTTGATATTCCTTTTCTTCGAAATATTGAAATAGGCACAAAAAACAGCAATACGGGCTTGGCCTTTCGTTAGTAGGTTAGTCCCAAAAAATGATATAAATGTGTAAAATAAATCCCATAAACATCCAAAAGGGGTAATATAATAGCATGGAACAATCAAAAATTATAGATACGTTGGAGATGTATCACTGGTCGGTGAGGAGTTAGATTAGATTCATCATGTAATCTAGTTAGTTTTGTTAGGGCTTGATCCCTAGTATCCACTATGTTCTGAGATTGATCTTGCTATGACTTTGCCATGCTTAATGCTTTGTTCTTTGGGCCCGGGTGCCATGATTTTAGATCTGAACTGTTTATGTTATCACCATTATATCTATGTTCTAGATACGATCTTGCAAGTTATAGTCACCTACTACATGCTATGATCCGGCAACCCCGGAGTGACAATAGTCGGGACCACTCCCGGTGGTGGCCGTAGTTTGAGGAGTTCATGTATTCACCGTGTGTTAATGCTTTGTTCCGATTCTCTATTAAAAGGGGGCCTTAATATCCCTTAGTTTCCAATAGGACCCCGCTGCCATGGGAAGATAGGACAAAAGATGTCATGCAAGTTCTTTCCATAAGCACATATGACTATTTACGGAATACATGCCTACATTATATTTATGAAGTGGAGCTAGTGCCATATTGCCCTAGGTTATAACTAGCACATGATGAATATCATCCAACAAATCATCGATCCAATGCCCATGATTCTCCTACCTATTGATCTTGCTAAGTTACTACTGCTAACTGTTGCACTTGCTACAAAATCACTGCTATCACTGTTACCGTTACTATTGCTGCTGCTACTATTATCAAAACTATCATACTACTTTGCTACTGATCACTATGCTGCAGATAATTAATCTCCAAGTGTGGTTGAATTGACAACTCAGCTGCTAATAGTTACAAATATACTTTGGCTCCCCTTGTGCCTAATCTATAAATTTGGGTTGAATACTCTAGCCTCAAAAACTATTGTGATCCCCTATACTTGTGAGCTAGCTGAAGAATTATTGAATAATATATTGAGAAATTATGATGATTGGACTCTCCCTAAACCATCGCTTAAACCCACTCCGAAAAAGAGGGGTATTTTATATCTTAGTCCTGAAGATATGCAAGAGGCAAAGAAATCTATGAAGGAAAAAGGTATTAAAGCCGAGGATGTTAAAAATGTACATCCTATTGAAGAAATACATGGGCTTGATCACCACCACTGCCTAAGGTGGTAGAGGTAAATTCTCTAATGAAATTCAGTGATAATGATAATCCTCACAATATGCACCCTAGCCAATGCCTTTATGAGTTTGAAAATTACATTAGAAAACAAGATCACCTCAATGCAAATGTTATGAAACAACTAAAATACATTTCTTATATGATTGCTCGCTTGAGTGACTTGTTATTTAGAATCTCAAATGATGTTAGACGTGTGGGGAAGCATGCTTCTATGGTTCAAACTTAGTTAGAACAAGTTGCTAAATCTCAAAGAGAGTTGCTTGATGAAATGAATAATAATATCAATGATCATGCTGTTAGAGTAATGACTAGAGGAGGTAGGATGACTCACGAACCACTTTATCCTGAGGGACACCAAAAAAGAATTGAACAAGACTCCCAAAGTCTTAATACTGATGCATGTAGTCTATCTAAAAAGAAAAATCAATAGAAAAACGATAGGACTTTGCATGCCTCTAGTGAACCTGAAGTAGAAAAACCTCCTGATAATGAAGTTTCTATCTCTGATGCTGAAACTCAATCTGGTAGTGAACACTCCCCTTCTGATAATGAAAAAGATAATGATGAGGTTCATGAAGACACTCAAATAAATAATAAGAACCAGACAATGATGTTGAGATAGAACCAGTAGTTGATCTTGATAACCCACAACCTAAGAATAAAAGATATGATAAAAGAGACTTTGTTTCTAGAAAACATGGAAAGGAAATAGAACATGGGTTCCAAAACCTATCACCTTTCCACCTAAGTCAACTAAAAAGAAAGATGATGAAGAATTTGAAAGCTTTGCTGAAATGCTGCGGCTACTCTTTTCGCGTACTCGCTTGATTGATATCATTAAAATGCCTCCTTATGCAAAGTACATGAAAGACATCATCACCAATAAGAGAAAAATACCGGAAGCTGAAATCTCCACCATGTTTGCTAATTATAATTTTAAGGATGGAGTTCCTAAAAAACTTGGAGATCCGGGAATACCAACTATACCTTGCTCCAAGAAAATAAATCATGTGAAAACTGCTTTATGTGATTTGGGAGTTGGTGTTAGTGTTATGCCTTTCTCTTTATATAGAAGACTTCATTTGAATAACCGACTGAAATATCTTTACAAATGGCTGATAAGTCAACTGCCATACCTATCGGTATTTGTGAGGATGTGCCCGTTTTTGTTGCTCATGTTACCATTTTGACTGACTTTGTTATACTTGAGATGCTCGAGAATGACAACATGTCGATTATCCTGGGTAGACCCTTCTTGAATACTGCAGGGGCTGTTATTGATTGCAATAAAAGCAATGTGACTTTTCATATCAATAGTAATGAACATATGGTGCACTTTCCGAAGAAACAATTCCAAGTGAGTGGTATTAATGTTATTGAAAAATCTCCGACCATCACTATTGGAAGTTTTCAACTACCTCTACCTACTGTTAAAAAGAAATATGAAATGCTTATTTTTGGGGACATTCATATCCCTATTGAGGTAACTTAGTGATTTATGAAAGTTCATCGGTTTCATGCTAATCGAAACTGGTTGTTAATAAGACTTGATCACCTTATTAATGGATCATTTTTGAGAGGTATGAAGTTCACGAATTTAGTAAGCACTACCTTCCGTCCCTACCTTTTGTTTTCTGTTTTATTAGTTAAATAAAATAAAGTGCCATGTGTTGACTGCTTTATGAATCTCCGTGCAATAAAAAAAGATGACCCAAAAATAAAAGTTCTCAGAATGCTCTGAAAATTTAATATGTTTTTTCTGAATATTTAAGGATTTTTGGTGCAAATAATATCATAGGGAGGTGCACCAGGTGGGCACAGCCCACATGGGCACGCTAGGTCCCCCTAAGCGTGCCCTGGTGGGTTGTGGTCCCCACATGGGCCCCTTCACTTATCTCTTCATCCCACATCACCACCTACCTCCAAAAAAATCACCATTGCTCTCTCTCTCTCTCTCTCTCTCTCTCTCTCTCTCTCTCGTGTTCTTGCTCTCAAACCCGCAGATTTTGATCTCTTTGTTCGAAGCTCTGTTTCTGAAACTGTTTTGGGGGATTGTTGCTTGGTATGTGACTCCTCCATTTGTCCAATTAGTTTTTGCTTTAGTGGTTTATATTTTGAATAATTAGTTGCTCTTGGTGCTGCTATAGATGAGCTTGCATGTGGAATTCTTAGAGTTCTAAGTAGTTTGAATGCTTGCTATGGCCTCTATGCATGCCTATGAGTAGTTGCTATAAGTCTTGTGAAGTTTAGTTGAGAAAATTTTGTGGACTAAAAATTTCAGAATTTTTTTCATAGGAAAAAAATGTGTATCTTTAGGAAGTTTGCTTCCAAGAAGAACTCCAAGGGAGTGATTGGGGAGTCATCTGACAGTGATCTCCATACCCGGAGAATGGCGGAGGTATGGCCGTGCGAATGGCCGCATAATTCGTTCATGGAAGGGGCCGGAATCCTTCAAGAGTTTGCACAATATGCTGCTAATGCCGGCCTCACCGACTTCATCGTAGCTGAATGTGAATAGTATCATCTCCTACAAATTTCTTTGTGCAAAGTTTTAATTTCCTTCCTAGGAATAATCCCCCTGAGGTGCAGTTTAATTTTTATGCTACCCCATTAGATACCGCTTATTGAATTTTGTGACATATGCTTGCTCCCTTCTGATGGTGGTTTAGTAGAGCCTAGGCCCGCAGAGTTTGATGGTTTTTACCATACTCTGACAGTGGGGGATGAGAGAGAGGTGTCGAGTATCACTGCCGCTGGCTTGCATTTTCCTGTTGTGCACTATTTTGCTCTATTTATTGTGGAGTGTTTACTTGCTAGAGAGAAGGTAGGCCCACTCAGTGCTCCAAATTTTGCTGTTTTACTCGTGCACTCCACGGTGACAACACTTATAGCTTGGGAGCTATTATGGCCCGTTGCCTTCACATTAATAATTATAAGGATAAAATACATGGTGGTACTTACGCTACTCGTTTGGCTGCTCGCTTTAACGTTCAGATATGGATGCTTGCATGATTATCCTTTACCCAAGTTTTACCTAGATCACGCGGCCATGCAATGCCACCAGTTTATTGCAAGTGATTACCCTAACATTCCTATTCCTTATAACCTAGTTTTTACTGAAAACACTCGTGATATTATTCCATTGCCTGCACCTGCTTTGTTTGATCCTATTGCCAGGGGTGGATACAGGATTATGCATGCGGACATTGTCGCCTACCGAAACAACCTAGCCGTGGCAGAAGAGGAGCCACAGCAGTGGGATCCTCACACTACTAGGAAAAGGGCTATAGATAGGATTGATACTAATGGCGCACCAGGTAAGTAGTGCGCCACTACTATATACTAATGGCGCACCGGTTGGTGATGCGCCATTAGTGTGGAAGACACTAATGGCGCACCATACACTCGGTGCGCCACTAGTAATATTTTTTTTCCATTTTTCCATACATACTAATGGCGCATCAGGTCAAGGTGCACCATTACTAGTTCTAACTAGTAATGGCGCACCTGGCAGACAGTGCGCCATTAGTATATTTTTTTTTTCTTTTTTGCAAAATTACTAATGGCGCACCGTGTCACAGTGCGCCATTACTAGTTTAAACTACTAATGGC
>NC_041385.1:37070722-37108251 GCF_002162155.2 Triticum dicoccoides | reverse complement strand
TATAACTTTTCTGCAAAACTACTAATGGCGCACCACCTGCAGGTGCGCCATTAGTAACCAGGGTTACTAATGGCGCATTTGTTGCTGGTGCGCCATTAGTAACCTGAGACCCCAACAAGATATTTTGGACAGCCACATACCTACCCACTCACTTTCCCCACTTCATTCCCTCCACCTCCTTCTCCAAGCTTTCGGCTGCCTCCTCCTCCTCACCTCATTTCCACCATAAATTCATCAAAATTAAGTGGTGAAATTACCTTTTTTTGATAGGTAAGTAAGGGGAAAGCTATCTTCATGATATAGATCTACTTTTTTTCTCCCTAGCTCGCTCAAACAACGTGCACGTGCACTTTTTGTGGCCTAGCTAGATCTATGTATGTTTGTGGTGTTGCATGTGTTTGTGGTGTTGCATATATGTTTGTGTTTGCAGGTATCGGTATTTGAAATGCGATAGTTACCAATATTTTGTCGGAATGTTGATTCATTTCCGTTTCAGCGAGAATTTTGGCACTATGCATTCTTTTTGGTCCTATTTTTAGGGAAGGTCATGCCAAATTTTTTCTTGGTTCTAAAATATCGTTTTGCTCTACCCCGCAGGCCACCATGGTCCGCACGATGACCGAAGGCGTCGTGAATAGGTTTTTGAGCTCCGCGAAGGCCAAGATGCTTCAAAAGAACGAGACGGAGATAAGATGTCCGTGTCGAAGATGCAAGCTGAAGAGCCTTATTGCGGACCCGGATTCCGGGCAGGTGCGGGACCACTTGCTCTTGCGTGGTTTCATGGATGGCTATCGGTGGCAAGGTTATGAAGATGACTATGAAGTCGTCCATAGGGGCCGGGCAAGAAATGAGGAAGGGCAACAAGACAAGTACCACCGCGGCGAGGGCGGGCGAGAAGACGAAGAATCTCCAGGACATGATCACGGCGGTGATGCTATACACAGTCATCATGTAGAAGATGTCGTACATGATGATGAGGAAGATCAAGACGAAGGGCATGATCATGAAGATGAAGATGCCAGAGCAGATGACGATGGAGGCTGGGTGCAGGACCCTCATATTCAAGAGCTGCTTCTCAAGCAGACGGATAACGCAAGAGCTGCCGCCCGAGAGAAAGCCAAGCTGGATCAACTGGAGATAGACGCAGTTACTCCATTGTATGAAGGATGCAGGCCCGAGGATACCCGCCTGAAAGTAACGTTCATGGCTCTGGAGATGAAGGTAAAACACAAAATGACCGACGCATGCTTTGACGAAAACATGTATTCTGGCACGAACGTCTTCCCAAGGGGAACAAGTGCCCGACCAGTTTCGAGGAGGCGAAGAAAATCGTGTGTCCTCTGGATTTACTGCACGTGAAATACCATGTGTGCATGAACAATTGCATCATTTATCGGGACGAGCACGCGGAGTCTGCCATATGTCCGGTGTGCGGCGTCACTCGATACAAGAAGAGGAAGAAAGCTCCTCGAAAATCGGTGTGGTACTTTTCGATCACTCCTCGTCTGCAGCGGTATTTCGCGGACCCTAAGGTAGCAAAGCTCTTGCGTTGGCACGCGGATAGGGAGGAGAAGAAGCGGGAAGATGACGGAAATGATCCGGAGATAAATAAAAAAGACAAGATGATGAGTCACCCTAAGGATGCGAGCTAGTGGCAAGCGTTGAACTTCGAATACCCAGAATTTGGGAAGGATCCAAGGAACATTGTGCTGGGCGCGAGCACCGATGGAGTCAATCCGTTTGGTAGCCAGAGAAGCACACATAGAACCTGGCCTGTGTTTGTGTGGACGTACAACCTTCCCCACTGGTTGTGCATGAAGAGTAAGTACATTCACAGGAGTATGCTAATTGAAGGGCCGAAACAACCAGGGAACGACATCAATCTGTATCTGGGGCTGCTGAAGGAGGAGCTAGACAAGCTGTGGAAAACGCCAGCCAATACGTGGGACGCCGCAGAGAAATAATATTTCCCTATGAGAGCCGCACTACTCACGACGGTGCACGACTATCTCAGTTACGGATATCTCGCGGGGCAGGTAGTCCACGGATTTTCTGGATGCGTAAGGTGCATGGATGACACAACGTATCGCCAGCTAGATAGAGATCCCGGGTCTTTGAAAACCGTGTTCATGGGACATCGAAGGTGGCTTCGCGACAATGACCCGTGGAGGAAACGCAAGGATCTGTTCGATGGTGAAACCGAACCCCGAAAACGCCCGTGTACGAGGAGCGGTGAGGAAATAGACGAGATTTTGAAAAATTGGAAAGAATGCCCACTGCCGGGAAAGAAGCAAAAGGCGCCAGAGTCGGGAAAGAAGCGAAAGGCGCCAGAGCCGCTGCTGAAGGTATGGAAAACGAGGTCTGTTTTCTGGGACTTGCCGTACTGGAAGATCCACCATGTGCCTCACAGCCTTGATGTCATGCATATCACGAAGAACGTGTGCGAGAGTTTGCTTGGTACCCTGCTCAACATGCCAGAGAGGACCAAAGATGGGCCGAAAGCAAGGGCAGACTTGAAATCAATGGGCATCAGGCAGGAGCTTCACGCTAATGATGATGATGATGATGATGATGATGATGAGGCGAAGCAGGACACAGAAAGTCGTCGCAAAGGCAAAAAGGCCAAGAAGACCGGAAATGACTACCCTCCCGCGTGCTTCACTCTAAGTCAGGAGGAGATCGAGCAGTTTTTCACCTGCCTCCTAGGAGTAAAACTTCCTTATGGTTACGCGGGGAAGATAAGCAGATACCTAGACCAAGCAAAGCAGAAGTTCAGCGGGATGAAGTCTCACGACTGTCACGTGCTGATGACGCAGATACTTCTAGTTGCAATCCGTGGGATCATGGATGCGCACGTCCGTGAAACGCTGTTTGGCCTATGCAACTTTTTTGATGTCATCTCTCGGAAGTCGATTGGCGTGAGGCAACTCAAAAGGCTACAGGAAGAGATCGTGGTGATACTATGCCAGCTTGAGATGTACTTCCCGCCCGCATTCTTCGATGTTATGGTGCATCTGCTGGTCCATATCATGGAGGATATCATCCAACTTGGGCCGACGTTCCTGCACAGCATGATGCCGTTCGAAAGGATGAATGGTGTCATCAAAGGATACGTTCGCAACATGTCACATCCGGAGGGAAGTATAGCTAGGGGCTTTCTGACCGAAGAGTGCATCTCCTACTGCACGAATTATCTAGGCATCGAGAACCCCGTTGGTCTGCCCGTCAACAGGCAACTCGGCAGGCTCGCTGGATGGGGTCACCGTGAGGGTCGCCGCGAAATGCATGTCGACTTTGAGGGTCGACTCGCCGACTTTGAAAGAGCAAACATAGTCATGCTACAACACATAGACGTGGTCGATCCTTGGGTGGTAGAGCACAAAACCTTTATTGAGAAGACGTACAATGACCAAGGCCAACAGAGGACGGACGGAGATATAATCAAAGAGCACAACTCATGTTTCACGCGTTGGTTCAAGAAGAAGCTTCTGTCGTACCCTTTACATGAGGATTCTTCCGCGGAAGAACAACTCATATTCGCCTTGTCACAGGGCGCCGAGCACAACCTGATGACCTATGAGGCGTACGATATCAACGGCTACACATTCTACACCGAGATCAAGGACATGAAGAGCGATGGTTATCAGAACTTCGGGGTAACGATGGAATCCTACACCGGCAACGAAAAGGACAGATACTACGGAAGGATCGAGGAGATCTGGGAGCTGAGCTACGCTGGAGAGAAGGTCCTGATGTTCCGTGTCAGATGGGCCAAGAGCGTCCTAAAAGAAGACCGGTATTTCACCACCATAGATATACCCGAAGCCAAATCCAAGACCGCGGGCGAAAACGTCACCGCGAAAAATGAGCCATGGGTACTGGCTTCCCAAGTGGACCAATGCTTCTTCATTACCGACCCGTCAAAGCCCAATCGTGTTGTCGTGAGGAGAGGCAAAAGGAAGATCATCGGAATGGATGGAGTAGCCAATGAGCAAGACTTCGACAAGTATGGCGACCCGAAGATCGAACATGACGACGACGATGAAGTAGCAGCACACACCACAAGAAGAAGCATGACCACCCTACCTAAAGAACATCCGTTCCACAGAAGAACTCCATTTGCGAAAAAGAAGGGCAAGAAGATTGTGAACAGATAGCTAGCTAAGATCGATTGTATTTAAATCGTAGTCTTCATTTCTCGATTGTATTTCGACATTTTGAAATGATATTTCTTCTGTTCTAGTCCTCATGAATATTGAATTATGTTTATTATGGTATTGAATTTCTAACTCACAAAAGTATTGAATTTGTTAATATTTTGTGAACTCATTAATATTTTTAAATTTTTATGATATTTTTTCAAATTTTTCAAATAACAAATTTGATGATATTTTTTAATATTCATAAATAATTTCAAATAAGAAATTTGATGATATTTTTTCACATTCATAAATGTTTTCAGATTTGATTTGTCATTTTCTAAAAAAATATTAGAAAAATAATTTTTATCAATAAAAAATAAAAAATAAAAAATAAAAAATAATTTTTATCAATAAAAAATAAAAATAATGAATAATAAATAATTTTTATCAATAAATAATTAGATTTGATTTGCACCCTCCCTCTCTCCTCTACTCATCTCCTGTATATAGTGTAATAATTTTTATCAATAAAAAAAAGTTACTAATGGCTCACCAGGAGAGGGTGCGCCATTGTTATCAATAAAAAAATTACTTATGGTGCACCCCTCGGTGCTGTGCCATTGCTATGGATGTACTTATGGCGCACCCCTGGGTGGTGCGCCATTGCTATCCCTTTCCCCCCTCTATCCCTTTCCCCCTCGCCCCCCGCGCCAGATCAAATCCCTAGCCCCCGGCCCTCGCCCCCCGCGCCAGATCCCTTTCCCCCTCGCCGCCGCCGGCCCCTTTCCAATGCTAGCCAGTTATTGCACATGTTGTACTCCACAATACATGCGGCTGGGTCCAAACTGGAAGGATCGTTCACAGGGCCTGGGTTGGGTGCAATAGATTCTGGAGGATATGGTCTGTGCGGTGCAAATCTTTCAAGTACAATGTGCCAGCTCGGTAGGTTTGTCTGGATGACTTCCATCAATGCCACTAGACACTAGTGACTCGGTAGGTTTCTTTCTTCCTTGCCTGGTTCAAGCAAGCTAGCTACTTGGAAGCTACGGCGAAAGCAGTGTGGCTGCTGGTAGTGGTGCCAGGATGGTATACAGTATACTCATGTTTACTAGTAATGCTGCTATTATTGAATTATTATTAGGGCAAAGTGTCTATATAAGATTCTCATGCTTGTGCGTGTTCTAGGAAAAGATTCTCGTGCATTGCTGATTAGTAGGAACTGAGCTGTATATGGATTCGCACTTTAAGCATGCTCTAGGTGGATTCAGGCCTATGCTGGAAACACTACAGTATGTTAGGTACACAGCTACACACTCAAGCTAAGATGAGCTTACCTGATAAAGGACCTGATAGTCTGCATGATTTGGAGATATAACTGTATGTTGTAGGTGCCGTCAATCGTCATGGCTCCTACTGCCATTCTCTAGTGGTAAAGAAATCGAGGGTGAGATAGATAAGAAGTTTTACAATTTAAAAAAATACAATAATGCTAAAACAGACACATACGTGATCTGGTGATCATTAAAGGGAATGAAGATGCATCTATGAAAGAGTATAAATTTTTCTAGAGCATGTATGAAAGAGTATAAATTTTTCTGCATATTACACGATGCAGCTAGCAATATCCAACGATTTTTCTGTAGTTGAATGTTGAAAAGATTTAAGAGCAGGATGTTAAAAATGCTGAACAAATATATGATAATACTTTTATCTCCATCAAAAGTGCCGAAAGCCATTGACTCGTTTGAATCATAATGTATCACAATTTTGGCCTATGCGCGCGGCATAATTAGTTTAACCAAGTATGCACACCATGCATAGCTATTATCATGATTGTGGTATAAACCATATCTAACTATCAGGAGTATACCAATAGGTATGACGAATTTGATTTTGTATCGTAGTCACAAAAAGAAAAGGAAGAAATAGAAGCAAGATCCTATATTAATATTCATCTGAAACACAGAAAGCATGGCATCACCTTGAAACCAGAAGAGCTGATAAAGGGTCCCACCTTCTTTGATAACTTTAAGGCTAAAAAGGAAAGAGAGATATGCGTGTTCCTGCGTCATACATAAGATTGTGAAGGTGACTAACAATAGAATAGTTGCAAGTTTTGGATAACCGACCAAGCTGCTAAACTGATCCATCCAATGCCTTCCTAGACAGTTCCTTACAGAAGGTTGACATCACCACATATAAGAAGATGAGAATATCTTATAATATATACTATATATAAAAAACGATGGCTACAGGTAACACACGGACCTACCATTGCAAGAATATATAGAAAAATGATCATGTTCTATGAGTTTAACATCAACGTTGACAGCCCTAGCTCATATAAACCATCAGTGATGCAAGTAGCAAACACAACCAAAGAAAAAGGCACCTAACTCAGTAAGCACTGAGGCTTCAGTGCACCTAAAATTTTCCGTGAATTTTAGCATGACTTTGCTAAAAATAGGACATATGGGGTACTTGCTACTAATGCATGGGCCAGGGTATCTTAGTACTTAATTAAGTAGGATCAACTGCCCCTTTATTCTTGCTGCATTAAACCATAGGTGGAAATAGAGCCAAGCGATTAGGCCCAACTTAGAATTCTCCTTAGCATCGATAAACCCTAGATGATAAACCCAACATAGGTGGCAATAGAGCCAAGTGATTAGTGCCAAGTGATTAGGCCCAACCTAGGGTGCCTCGGCATCGATAAACCCTAAATGATGAAAACTTAACTTGGCTGCCCCGGATGCCTCAGTGTCGATGATAACCTAAATGATGTACGCTTAGGCTTTTATGGTGCCTCGGCGTCGACAAACCCTAAATGATGAAAGCTTAGGCTTTTAGGGTGCCTCAGCGTCGACAAACCCTAAATGATGAGACCATGATCTTGTTCCTTGACAATAACCAACTTTTTGACCAAACTTTTTTCCTATTTAGAGCGAAACATGGCCCACAACGATGAGGCCGGTGGTTCGGGCGGCAAGAAATTCTGGGAGCTGTCCCAAGAGATGGAGGAACAACCTCACCACTATGAGGACGCCGCGGAAGACACCAATCCTGACTACACAACCCCTAGTGGCGTCGGGGATGACACCACTGATGGTGCCGCCGAGGATGCCACCACTGATGATGGCGGCGCACACACAGATGGCAGCCAACCGAAGAAGCAAAGGAAGGACTGGCGCCCGAATGAGCTCCGCACCCTCAAGGAGGAATTTACTCAAGTGGACTCCGACGGGCATCCAACGGAGCCCAAACATATAGTCAAGGGGTACTCGCTTCAGCTCGGGTGCATTCTCCGGAGCACCGTCTCGATCAACACCGAGAACCTTAGGCATAAGGACCACGGGAATTTGCGCAACCTCCTCTTCACGAAGCTGCACGAATGATACAAGTTCCCCGCCGAATATGAAAACACACGCCTCTTAGGGAATAAAATGAATAGTGCCGCCCTCACGAGGATGAGCACGACCCTGTCTACTTGGAGAAGCGCGGTGAAGAGAATGACTGATAAAGGTGATAGTTATGAGAAGATCAAGGCGAAAAATCCTTCGATCAGCGAAGATGACTACAAGGAGTTCAAGATCAAGTGCGAGAGCAGCGCAACCTCCGAATCAAGTCAGTGGGGGAAAGAAATGTGGGAGTTGAACTTAGGGGAACACAAACTCGGTCCCGGCGGTTACAGAGTGGCGGAGCCTATATGGGACAAGGAGGATGCGGAGCGTGCCGAGCAAGGCCTACCGCCCCGCTTCGAGAAATACAGCGGTGACAAGCAGACCAGGAACTTTGTCAGGGCCCGGTACAAGGAGGACCCGATAACAAAGGAGCTTACCACGGATCCGAAGACCAGGGCGCTTGAGCTTGTTCTGGTAAGGAATACACCCCCGCGTAATTAGCTCCATATGGTTGCACTCTAATTAATCCCCAATATTTCTAAATGGTTCACGTTCCTTCCGCAGGAAACTGAAAGCAGTAGCGCGGGGTCGTCTCAGAGCTTCCCTTTCGACACCCCTTTAAATAGGGCGTTGAACATAATGAAAAAGAAGGATAAGCTCACTAAGCCGACGTCAGCTGGTCGTGTGGCCGGCAAAGGCTTGTCCACAAAATGGGGGTCATACTATACCGCTGGTGTGCGGAAGGAGAAAAAGACCAGCTCAGAAAGCCAGACGCGCGAGGTTGAAGCACTCAAGGCACAAGTGGCGCAGATTCCGGAGCTTGTCCAAGAGCAAGTGGAACAACAACTAGGAATGAAGCTTAACGCCATGGTGCCTACGTTGATTCATGGGCTGACGACGTGGATTGCGGGCGGCCAACAGGGGCCTCCATCGGTTCCCAGCTTCACGGCCAGCAACTCGCACAGCACGCAGGTAGCACCATTGGTGTCTTCGGCGGCGCCATTGGTGTCTCCGGCGGCGGCGCCATTGGTGTCTCCGGCGGAGGCAGTATTCGTGTCTCTGGCGCCGGCACGGGCATTGGAGCTTAATGCACCCGGGTGTACGCCGGCCGGCACCTCGCCAGCAAGCGCCCCCTCCGTCAGTTGCACGCCCGCCGTTGGCGGTGCCTCGGCATTAGCCGAGCTCGACGGCATCACGATAACTAAGCCTCTTGGCCGATGACTTCATCTCCTTGCCTTTGACTGGGCATCCCTGACGCCCTGTACATGTTTTCGCAGGGCGCCGCCGATGTTCCTTGCACTCTTCTGCACTTCGTGGGCGCTGAGTTGGTCGATGTCGCCAAGGGCAGAATCGTTCAACCGGGCAACACCATGTTCCACGGTAATCCGATGCCACCCACAGTGTATAGGGTTGAAGTGGTTCGGGTGCTGCCAGGCTGCGACGAGCTGTTACCTCCGATTCGACCCGCTGGGGCCGACGAAGAAGATGAGATGACCCTCAGCGCCTGCGTAAACTGGCCCCTGCTTTGGCCGAAGAGCCAGATTCGTTTGGGGGCGGGGGACACCACCCCACGGACAAGACCGCTAGTCGTGCCGGCGCCAAGCCATGGCAAGAATGCCGCAATGCTACCGGACCTGCCGGACATCCCTGTGTCGGACATCCCTATGGCACAGGATACGGACATCCCTATGGCACAGGATCCGGACGACGACGACAATGACGACGGTACATTTACCAAAGTTGATAAGTACTTTGCCGAACATGGGTACGCTGATGAGTTCTATGGGCCTCTTTCTCAAGAACCCAACCAAGACGACCGCAATCTAGCTGGTACGGCGGAGAAATCCAATTGCAACAGGCGTCGTCTAGCGTTCGGTTCTCTGGAGACGCCTCCAGCTCCCGCCTTCACCGAGCCTCAGATAGCTGAGGTGCAAAATATTATCAGCCCCAACACGCTCAAGAAGGCGGTCTGTGAGCAGAACTCGGTCCCATTACAGGAGATCAAGAAGAAGGGACGGAAACGAAAGACTAACAAGGGCGCCGATGCGAGCCAGCCGGCACTGAGCTCGATCCGTGCTCAGGACGGGCCACCTTCACCTAAGGATATCTCGAGGAGGGTGCATGTGGCGGGTAGGGCGATGCTACCGCCAAATATGCTCAATGCTGCAACCGGTGCTATGCAGAGTCTGCACGATAGTGTTCTTTCTTTGGAGAAGCGACGTCTCAGAGATAATGATGTGGCATACCCGATTTTCGTGGCCAAGGTGTCAGAGGGCAAGGGCTTTGTGGATAGCGACATCGGGGGTATGATCGTCCTGCGGTTTGATGACATCTTTTCTATGTTTAACCTTCATCCTCTGCACTACACCTTCGTTCAGTTGTTTTTGCTGAGTATGGAGATGCGGATCATTAGAGACAAGACCCCGGACATCGTGATAGTCGACCCCTTCTACATGCGTGCCAAGCACTTGAGCAGCGCTGGGGACCGCCAAGTTGCGATTTCACACCTCGAAGGCGTCATTCTAGCAAACCCAGATAAGGATAACTTCCTTGTGGCTTACTTTCCCGAGTAAGTCATCCCTTAACCGCCCCGTAACATATGATTTCTTAGATTTCGATCGTTCTTTTTTTTTCTAACATTCCGTGTTCTGTGCAGTGACACACATTGCACGCTCATCCTCTTAAGCCCGAAATATTCCATGGCCACGTATTTCGACCCGAACCGTAACTCCAAGATAGACTACACAAATGTCAAGAAAGTTCTTGATGATGTTCTCCCCGGCTATGCCAAATCTGGAGGCACCTTCACCAGGGCAGTTCGTAAGTACGGCAATCACATCTTCTCACACAATACGAATTTCTGCTGTGTCAAGCAGCCGCCTGGCGGTCAGAAGGATGCCTACTACGCCCTCCATCACATGCGGGCGATCGTAAGGGACCATCATCACCTTCTGCTACCAGAAGTCTCAAAGATTGGGCCGCGAGGTTGTCGGCAACCCAGGACGCGGACCTCAGACAAGAATTCTTTCGCATCCAGTCGGAGTTTGCGGACATCATCCATCAAGATGCCCTTCATACCTCGGGGCAGTTCTACGTCAGATATCAACCGTCCAACAATTAGATAGATGGAACGCTACAAATGCAGGGTGACAACGACCGCGATTTCATGACCATCACGACAGACGACGGCTTCATCCACGCTCCTGTCCGATGAGTCGAGTCGAAAGTAGTGATGTGTAGTTCTAAAACATTGATTGGCTCATGTTGTAATTAAAGTTTAATGAATTCGTATGTCTCTTTGGTTTGGACAGTCATTCAACTTAGATGTAATCGATGCTATTTATTAGTAGGATCATGAATCGTGCTATTAATGTCTTGCTTTTCTCTTCTGATCCTTTTGTTGCATACTTACATATTGCTTATGTATTGTCTGTTGTCTGTTGTTTGGCTTGTGCATAGAGATGCCGTCATATGTCGTGTACAAGGGTAAGGTTCCCGGAGTCTACGACGACTGGGAGGAGTGTCGGAGACAGGTTCACCATTTCAGCGGTAACAGTTACAAAGGGTACACCACTAGGGCGGAGGCCGAATCTAGATACGCCCGCTATCTAGCGAGAGAGAGGAGGGAGCGTTGGAGGAACTGGATGAAGACCAGTTTGATCGTGATGATGCTGATCGTGATGACCGCAGCTCTCTTTTATGTGATGGTAGTTTAGATGATCGATATCGACTTGTAATGTGAAGACAAACTCGATACTCGCGGTCTTGAGACTTGTAATGTTTTATCTTTGTTCGGTCTTTTGAATTCGGAGACTAATATGATGAATTGTATTCGGAGACTAATCTTCTATTGTATTCGATGAATCTGCTGTTGCTGTGTGCTGTTGTCTATATTCTGTCCAACACTATATTTTGTAACCTGTGCAAAAATCCGAAAAGCAAAAAAAACCAAATATTCATACTAATGGCGCATCACCACAAGATGCGCCATTAGTATGCCAAAGGATACTAATGGCGCATCAAGGCAGAGTGCGCCATTAGTATGACAAAGCACATGGTTACATATGGCCCCCCGGGAGGCATACTAATGGCGCATGGTGTTACATACTAATGGCGCATTGCCTGGTGCGCCATTAGTACACCAGATACTAATGACGCACCAGTGGTGTGCCATTAGTAAAAGATACTAGTGGTGTGGTACTAATGGCGCACCGGTAGTGCGCCATTAGTAGGCAAAACCGGTGCGCCATTAGTAGGCCTTTTCCTAGTAGTGTCAGATACCCGCGCCATAGCATGTCGACATAGGACCCCATGGTTTCTTCGACTACTGATTACCATGTTAGGCCAAAAGCCTAAGCCTGGGGGAGTACGTATTTCCACCGACATTACATTCATGTTCACACATTTCATTTCAGTTGTCGGTGTCCACACTTTTTCATTGTATTATCCATGTGAAATTTATTTTCTCGTTTTGTGTGTTTGAAAAACTTTGAGAAAATACAAAAATATTTCCTTCTTCTTTTTGATTTTTCTTTCTAGAGTAGTTAGCTATAGCACTAAAATGAAAACCCAAAAAGATTTCCTTGTTCTTCTTTTTGTTTGTTGGGAGCTTTTCCGTGTAAATAGTTTTTCTCATTTTTGCTTTTCCCTTTTTATTTGCTTGATCAATAAAAACCAAAAACTCTAAACATATTTTCGTGTGTTTGTATGAATTTCTCTCCTTTTTATTGAATCATACCGAGAAGAAGACCACGATGAAAATGTTGAGTGGCTCTCTGATACGTCTCCAACGTATCTATAATTTTTTATTGTTCCATGCTATTATATTATCTATTTTGGATGTTTAATGGGCTTTAATAAGCTATTTTATATTATTTTTTTGGACTAACCTATTAACCGAGGGCCCAGTGCCAATTTCTAATTTTTTTTGCCTATTTTTAGAGTTCTACAGAAAAGGAATACCAAATGCAGTATAAGCGAAATTAAACCTTCACGATATTTCCTGGACCAAAAGCAAACCAGAAGACTTGGAGATGAAGTCAGAGAGGCAACGAGGCGCCCACGAGGCAGGAGGGCGCGCCCAGGGGGGTAGGCGCGCCCCCACCCTCGTGGGCCCCTTGTAGCTCCACCAACCTTGTTCTTTCACCTATATATACTCTTATACCCTAAAAACACCGGGGAGGAGCCACGAAACCACTTTTCCACTGCACCAACCTTATGTACCCGTGAAATCCCATCTTGGGGCCTTTTTCGGCGTCCTGCCGGAGGGGGATTCGATCACGGAGTGCTTCTACATCAACCAGTACCTCTCCCATGAAGCGTGAGTAGTTTACCATAGATCTTCGGGTTCATAGTCATTAGCTAGATCGCTTCTTCTCTCTCTCTTTGATTCTCAATACCAAGTTCTCCTTAATGTTCTTGGAGATCTATTCGATGTAATATTCTTTTGCGGTGTGTTTGATGAGATCTGATGAATTGTGGATTTATGAACAAGATTATCTATGAATATTATTTGGTTCTTCTCTGAATTCTAATATGCATGATTTGATATCTTTGCAAGTCTCTTTGAATTATCGGTTTAGTTTGGCCTACTAGATTGATCTTTCTTGCAGTGGGAGAAGTGCTTAGCATTGGGTTCAATCTTGCGGTGTCCTTTCCCAGTGATAGTAGGGGCAGCAAGGCACGTATTGTATTGTTGCCATCGTGGATAACAAAATGGGGTTTTCATCATATTGCTTGAGTTAATTCCTCTACATCATGTCATCTTGCTTAATGCGTTACTCCATTCTTTATGATCTCAATACTCTAGATGCATGCTGGATAGTGGTTGATGTGTGGAGTAATAGTAGTAGATGCAGGCAGGAGTCGGTCTACTTGACACAAACGTGATGCCTATGTTCATGATCATTGCCTTAGATGTCATCATAATTATGTGCTTTTCTATCAATTGCTCGGCAGTAATTTGTTCACCCACCGTAATATATGCTATCTCGAGAGAAGCCACTAGCAAAACCTATGGCCCCCAGGTCTCTTTTCTATGTTATTGAACCTTGTTTACATCTTGCTAGTTTCCGATCTACTATTTTGCAATCTTTACTTTCCAATCTATACAACCAAAAATACCAAAAATATTTACTTTACCGTTTATCTATCTCTATCAGATCTCACTTTTGCAAGTGACCGTGAAGGGATTGACAACCCCTTTATCGCGTTGATTGCAAGTTCTTGATTGTTTGTGCAGGTATTCGGTGACTTGTGTGTCGTCTCCTACAGGATTGATACCTTGGTTCTCAAAACTAAGGGAAATACGTACGCTACTTTGCTGCATCACCCTTTCCTCTTCAAGGGAAAACCAATGCAAGCTCAAGAGGTAGCAAGAAGGATTTCTGGTGCTGTTGCCAGGGAGATCTATGCCAAGTCAAGCCATACCAAGTACCCATCATAAACTCTTCTCCCTTGCATTACATTATTCGCAATTCGCCTCTCATTTTCCTCTCCCCCACTTCTAAAACGATTTTCGAAAACCTTTGCCTTTTCTTCAACTTCTTCCCGTATGTCTTTTTGTTTGTGTTTCCATGTGCCTTCTATTTGCTTGCATCTTTGATTGCTAAAAATCTATTGATATGGATCCACTTAAAGTGTTCTACTTGGATGATCTTCGATCTATATGTGCTCGTGCTGAAACCTCAACTAGTTTAGTTGAGGGAAAATCTTTAGATGAGCATGCTCATTCCGTGCGTCATCATTTGTCTGAAAAAGGGAAGCTCTTATGGTATCAAATAAATAGTTTGCTATGCTATGCTTGGAATCTTTGTGAAATTTATGATTTTTTTGTTGCTCTAAGAACCCTAAAAAACACCTTCCTTTCCTATGTGAGTTTAATGATAATGAAATCTTATCTTCTTATGCAAAGGGTGTTTATATTTACTATGGTATCGAGCAAATTGAAGAATTTGTTGCTTTTAAGGGTGCTTATGAAGTTGCTTCTTTGATTGAAATGTGTGATATTACTCCCTACAAATCTGAAAGTTTTTGACATACTTAAATATTGCTATGAAAACTATACTCATAATGTCTATGTCAAAGAATTTATCGAAAGAATGACCATTGCTTTGGAAGAAAATAATGATATACATGAATCTATAGATAATTATGATTCTGATGATTTGATTGAAATATCCCTTGATGAACATGATGCTTGCTATTCTTGTGGCCATGATGCCAATATTTGAAGATGAATTTGCAATAGTTCCTTATGTTAAACATGAAGTCGTTGCTATTTCACCCATACTTGATAGTTCCTTTGATGAAAAGCATGATTGCAATGATGTTATTGTAAATTCTCTTAATGTCAATTGTTCTAAGGATATGCAAAACCTCAAGCTTGGGGATGCTAGTTTTTCTATGACTACTATTTGTTGCAATGATCAAGATTGGGGTGATTCTTCTTATGATCTTGAAAATTTATTTAAGCCCCATGATGAATATCAGATCGATAATACTGTTTCCAATATTATTGAAAGTTGGTTTGGAAGCGTGTCAACTTTAGATCCCACATACTTGGAGAATTTTCAATCTTATAATTTTTTTTATAAAAGTGGGTTTGGAGAGGTCATGACTTTAGTTAATGTTAATCCCACTATTTTGGAAGAGTGTCAACCATGCAAGTGGATCATGTTGAAAATATTTTATGTGATAGCTATTTTGTTGAATTTTCTTATGATCCCCCATGTAATTATTATGAGAGAGGAAAATATGGTTGTAGAAATTTTTGATGTTACTAAATTACCTCCCGTTATGTTGAGATTGCTATTGTTTCTTTCCGCTTCCTTGCATATGCTAGTTTTTGCTTGCTATGATAATTTGTTTGCCTATAAGATGCCTATGCATAGGAAGTATGTTAGACTTAGATGTGCTTGTCACATGTTTTATGATGCTCTATTTGTGCTTCAATTCTTTTCTTTCATGTGGGCATCATTGAAATCTCAATGCCTAGTTAGGGGTGTTAAACGATAGCGCTTGTTGGGAGGCAACCCAATTTTAGTTTTGTTCTTTACTTTTTGGCTCCTGTTTAGTAATAAATAATTCATCTAGCCTCTGGTTAGATGTGTTTTTATGTTTTAATTAGTGCTTGTGCCAAGTAGAACCTTTGGGAAGACTTGGGTGAAGTCAATGCGATCTTGCTGTAGAAAACAGAAACTTTTGCACTCACGAGAATAGCGTTCATGTTTTACAGAAGAGTGCTTTTAGGTTGATTATTTTTGCAAAAGATTAATAGACAAATTCCTCACATCCACCAATTTATTTCAGAATTGTTGGAGTTACAGAAGTATTCGAAAGTTACAGATTACTACAGATTGTTCTGTTTTTACCAGATTCTGTTTTTTGTGTGTTGTTTGCTTATTTTGATGAATCTATGAGTAGTATTGGGGGGTATGAACCATAGTGTAACGCCCAGATAATTAAGCTACAGTGAAACTCTGCTAATGATGCAAGTCACCTTCGTTACTGTTGCTAATCTTTCATTAGTTCAAAACCGGTCCAAAAGTCAAATTCAAAATATGACAAACAACAAAAAGTTTCAAACATCAAAACAAAAATGTTCGGGCAGTGCCAAATATGGCATAGGTAATTATGGTGTAGAAGAAACAATTTTATAAAATACTTAATTGCCCTAAAATAAATAGAACAGAAAACAAAACAAAAAAGAGAAAAGGAAATGAAAAAGAAGAAACCCCCTTCCCCCTGGGCCAAAGGGCCCAACTATCCAACAGCCAGCCCGACCAGCCCAGCCGGCCTGGCCCACCTCCCTCGGTCGCTCCCTCCCCTTCCCTGTTCCCCGGCCAGGGTCGGCACTGGGGCGCGTCGCCACCGAACCCCCTCGCCGGCGTCGAGGAGGGGATAAGGTCGCCACGCCCCCGCCTCCTCGATCCCGCCTCCCACTCGCACCCACTCTCGCCCTCGGTCCCTGCGCCTCTACCTCTCCTCTCAGATCCACCCCGCTCTCCTCCTCTCCCATCGCATCCGAGCGCCGCCATGGACTCACCGCCGTGAAACGCGCGGCCACAGCCACCACCTCACCTTGCCAGCGTGTCTGTCATCTCCGCCATCGTCTTCCTCGTTGACCGGTGGCCGCAGCTGGAGCTCGGAGGCGCTGCTGCGACGGTCCCCTTCTTCCAAATCTCGGGTCGCCGCCGTTCTTCACCAACTCCGGCGACGCCTTCTGCAACTACTAAGCCACCAAAGGCCACCGTGCGTGCCGCTAGGTGAGCTGCCTCCCTCCTCTGCCTTCTAGCTTCCCTAGCTCACGCCCTAGCTAGCTCATCGTCGTGCCCAGGCTCTGGTCTCCGCGGTGTACCTCTCTGCCGTGGCCACAGCCGCCGTCACGCTCGCCCGAACTCACCGTTGTACTCATGGGGTTCCTAGGAGCCCAACGCGCCTGCGCACGCTCCCACATGTGCCTCCTAACGTCGTCCCCGTTGAGCGCCCGAACACACTGCCGCCTGCGCTCGTCACCGGCGTGCCTCCGGTGATCAAATGGTCACGGGCCAGCGCCCGTTGCGTTCGCCGCCTCGCGTACGACTCGCCTGGCCTCTCCTTTCATTCGCTAACATGATGCATCGTCGTTTCCTCGCCCCCGACTCCGACCGTCTGCCAATGAGCTCGTCGTGCTTGATTCCGGCCACCACTGCCCGCGTAACCACCACCAACCGTCGCGTCGTCGTCTTGCCATTCTAATGCGCCCGGCCGCGACCAAAATGGTGCCCTGTGGGCGATTTCCGACGATGCTCGAGGACGCGCCGCCGCGAACAAGCTCGCCGACGTGATTCCGATGAGTCGCCGGCCGTCGCTGATCTGGCCTGACCCGTGGGCCCCCTTGTGTCGCTGACGGGTGGGCCCTATTGAACCCTTGACCCGGTCAACTGCTGACTGGGCCGCCCGTGTCTCAGTGACCTACAGGCCCCACCTCAATAAACAAAATAAATAAAAAGAATAATTAGTTAATTAAATAGTTTAGCTAATTAAAACCCTAATCTCTCACTAACTACTATCCCCCACTTGCTAATTAGGTTAGTTAGGTTAAAATAACTCTGTTAGTTAGCACTGTCACTGACATGTGGGTCCCAATGGCCCCACCTGTTTGGTTTGACTACTCAACCACATTGTTGACTGCTGACATCACACCTATGTCATGCTGACGTCATCCCATACTGTTCTGGATATTGTTGGATTTAAATAATTAATGAAATTCAACAAATGATTAAAACTTTAAAAAATCATATAAAATAATCGGTAACTCGGATGAAAATACTTTCTACATGAAAGTTGTTCAGAACGATGAGACGAATCCGGATACGCAGACTGTTCGTCCGCCACACATCCCTAACATATCAAACACGCAACTTTCCCCCTCCGGTTCACCTATCCGAAAATGTGAAACACCGGGGATACTTTCCCGGATGTTTCCCCCCTTCACCGGTATCACCTCCTACTGCGTTAGGGCACACCTGGCACCGTTACTTGTCATGTCATGCATCGTATGCATCTGTTTGCATTGTATTAATTGTTTCTTCCCCCTATTCTTTCCGGTAGACTACGAGACCGACGCTTCTGCTGCCCAGTTTGACTATGGAGTTGACGACCCCTCCTTCTTGCTAGAGCAACCAGGCAAGCCCCCCCTGATCACCAGATATCGCCTATTCTCCTCTATACTGCTTGCATTAGAGTAGTGTAGCTTGTTACTAATTTTCGTTAATCCTATTCTAATGCATAGCCTGACATTGTTGCTACCACTGTTGATACCTTACCTGCAATCCTAAATACTTAGTATAGGATGCTAGTTTATCATTTGTGGCCCTACATTCTTGTCAGTCTGCCTTGCTATACTATCGGGTCGTGATCACTCGGGAGGTGATCACGGGTATATACTATACATACATACTATACAGATGGACTAAAGTTGGGTTGGCTCGTTGAGTACCCGCGGTTGATTCACGAATTGGGGGCTGAAAGGACATACTTTCCCGACGGCCCTTTGTGTGGATCTTTGTGGCGAAGCGACAGGGCAGGTTGAGGCCACCTAGGAGAGAGGTGGGCCTGGCCCTGGTCGGCGTTCGCGGTTGCTTCATAATAACACGCTTAACGAGATCTTGGTATTTGATCTGAGTCTGGCCACTGGCCTATACGCACTAACCAACTATGCGGGAAAGATATGGGCACTCGACGTCGTGGTATCAGCCGAAGCCTTCTAGATGTCAGCGACGGAGCGGCACGCGCCGGGTTGGACTAGAACGCCTGTCCTTTTATAAGGAAGGATAGGTTTGCTCATCGGCCTCATATGCAACGTGCAGGTGTGCAATGGGTGATGGGCCCAGACCCCTGCGCGCATAGGATTTAGACCGGCATGCTGACCTCTCTTTTAGGCCTAGGTGTGGATGCGACGTGTTGATCTTCCGAGGCTGGGCATGAACCAGGAAAGTGTGTCCGGCCAAATGGGATTAAGCGTGTTGGGTTATGTGGTGCACCCCTGCAGGGAAGTTAATCTATTCGAATAGTCGTATCCCTCCGTAAAAGGACGACTCGGAGTTGTACCTTGACCTTATGACAACTAGAACCGGACACTTAATAAAACACACCCAGACAAGTTCCACTGAGAACCCGGTGATCGCTTTTCCACAGGGCGACGAGGGGAGGATCGCCGAATAGGATTATGCTATGCGATGCTACTTGGAGGACTTCACTCTACTCTCTTCTACATGCTGCAAGACAGAGGCTCCCCGAAGCATAGTCTTCGATAGGACTAGCTATCCCCCACTTATTTTTGCACTCTGCAGTTCAGTCCACTCATATTCCCTCCTTACACATATACCCATGCATATGTAGTGTAGCTCCTTGCTTGCGAGTACTTTGGATGAGTACTCACGGTTGCTTTGCTCCCTCTTTTCCCCTGTTTTCCTCTTCTTCTCGGATGCCGCAACCAGAGTTGGATCCCAGGATCCAGACGCCACCGTCGACAACGACTACTACTCTGGAGGTGCCTGCTGCTACGTGTAGGCCGCCGACGACGACCAGGAGTAGTTTAGGAGAATCCCAGACAGGAGGCATGCGCCTCTTTCGATCTGTATCTAGTTTGTGCTAGCCATCTTATGGCAACTTGTTTACTTATGTCTGTACTCAGATATTTTTGCTTCCACTGACTCGTCTATGATCGAGCACTTGTATTCGAGCCCTCGAGGCCCCTGGCTTGTATTATGATGCTTGTATGACTTATTTATGTTTTAGAGTTGTGTTGTGATATCTTCCCGTGAGTCCCTGATCTTGATCGTACACGTTTGCGTGCATGATTAGTGTAGGATTGAATCGGGGGCATCACAAGTTGGTATCAGAGCCGACTGCCTGTAGGAATCCCCCTTCCACACTCCTTGGCCGAAGTGGAGTCTAGTCACTACAAAACTTTTACTAACTTGGTTGTGTGCCTTACGGGCCCACGTCGCCATTGGGTGGTATTAGGATCTTTTACTCCTCGACCTTTACTCTGGGGCTCTGAACTCTCTCCTACTCGGGTTAAACGAATTTACTAACTCTAACCTTAGGATAACATTACCATGTTCACCCCAAAGTTGGATAAGCCATAGTTGTTCTGTAGGATAGTGTTTTGAATAATACCCACATTGTCATTTGACTCCATTGAAACATCTTTGTTTTCAGATGGAACCCACGAGGCAAGTCGTGCGCCACACGGCGGCCATTGGTGCCTCAGGATCACCTGCTGTGCTAGCTGAGATGATGACCTATCTGGGTTATCGCTGGCACCCTGAGTACACCGTCTACGAGGAGTACCAAGACTTTAACCAGGAGCAGTACCATGCCATCGTCCACCTCTACTCTCGGGAGTATGAGTCCACTACTGTGCTGCACACCGCTCATGGTGTTGGAGTGACCATCGAGATGGCAGTCCATGATGCTGCTCATGCTGCTCTGACACATCTTCATGGAGAGTATCGGGCGTTGGACACTTCCCCTTTCAGGCACATTCCTATCGCATCTGACGTTGGTGCGGAGGGATACTATACTGCTGCCTACTCCACCGTCACCCAATAGCCCTTCCACCATCAGAACCTGGTTATGCATGCTGATGGGCTGGACCGAGCTACAGAGCTCTTCGCCATGAGTTGTAAACCACTCCTCAGCACCTTTACAGGGCTCTAACGTTGTTGCACCCCTTTGTCCGATCTGGACAGCTACCGCGTTCTACGATCTACCCAGCCAGGACCGTGATGCCCCACGGTTTTGGTTGGCCAGAGGTGGGAGGCTACTCTCCCGCACTTGGTCCTCTTCTGCCACCTGAGCGTCGGGTTCTACACCAGAGTATCCGCGGCCCCTAGGCCAATGACGTGGAGGACTATCCGTTGCCTCACTACCAGCTGTCAGGCTATGACTACCTTCACAGTACCTCACGGGACTGATGTAGTCTTGCTTATTAGTATTAGATGCATTCCTCGCGAGCCTGTGTGCCGCCTATGATGACTTAGTCTATGTACTGAACTCTGTGTATTGAACTCTATGTCCGACACCTTTTGTAAGTTATGCCGACTACTATGTAGTATCTGTCGTGCTGCTTTCATTATGCATGTTTCATCATGAATGATTCTTGTCTATGCCAATTTCTCAATGCTGAACTACCCCTGTTATATATTAGCAGGATGGTTAGACCAGGTGGTCGTGGTCGTGGCGGCAACGCCCCACCACCGCCTGAGTGCATGGCTGGTATGGTCCAACAACTCGAGATGAATCGCCAGTTCATGGAGAATATGATGGCTCAGTTCCCTCGCCCCAATATGAACCAGCAGCCAGCCCAAGTGACTCTGCAGGATTTCATGCGACTCAACCCAACCGTGTACCACAGCTCAACTCAGCCGCTGGATGCTGATGACTGGCTCCGTGACATCGCCTATGAGATGGAGTCTGCTGATGTAGCCCCTGCCCGCTACGTCACCTTTGCTTCCTTCTTCCTGAAGGGACCTGCTGCTCAATGGTGGGACAGCCACAGGCGTACTCAGCCAGCTGGAACAATCATCTCCTGGCCAGACTTTCAAACTGTCTTTCGTGCCTGCTTCATTCCTCAGGGGATCATGGACACGAAGAAGGATGAGTTCTGCAACCTCACCCAAGGCAAAAAAACTGTGGAAGCTTATCAGCGGGAGTTTCTGGACTTATCCCGCTATGCTGAAGAAGACATTGCAACTGATGCTCGCAGACAGGAGAAGTTCCGTGACGGCCTTCAAGCTGACATCAAGCTCGCACTTCTAGTGCATGACTTTGCCAATTTCGCCACCTTGGTGAACAAGGCCATCAATGTCGAGACTGGTCTGCAGGAACACTAGAGCTCTCACAGGCGCAACTGTGACACAGGCTCATCTTCGCGCCTGCCCTCGCAAAAGCGTAAGATCTGGATTCCCAACAGCATGTACCATCAAACTGCACCTGCTCCAAGGCAGTCCTATGTTGCACCTCCTCTGCCGACACCATGAACTAAGCAGCCAAGGCTTCCAGCTCCACCTCCCCGAGCTCCTGTTCCCACTCCCAATAATGGTCTGTGCTTCATGTGTGGTCAGCCAGGACACCGTGCTAGGGAATGCAACCAGAACCAGAATCAACTGGCCCTTCCAGCAGCTGGTCGTGGAAACAACCAGCCTCGCAACAACAATGCCAAGTCTTATGGCTGTGTTCATGCCAACCACGTTGACATCAATGAAGCTCAAGACCAGCCTGCTACTGTGATGGGTACACTCCTTGTAAATTTAGTATCAGTATCCGTTTTATTTGATACTGGTGCATCGCATTCATTCATGTCAGAAGATTTTGCATACAAGCACGACCTTAAATGTGAGGTCATAAACACTCCACTAGTGGTAAAAAACCCCGTAGGCGAGTGTCAAACCTCTATGGTTAGTCACAACGTTCCCGTTGAAATCAAAGGGTTGAAATTCTATGCCTCTCCCATTATCCTAAAGTCGGCTAACATCGACCTCATTCTGGGTATGGATTGGTTGAAAGCGCATACTGCTTCTATAGTTTGCGCCACTAAGACCGTCCATCTGCTACACCCTTCTGATGAAATAATTAGCTACAATGCTCGTCTGGTTCAAAATGCCAAGGCAAGGCTATGCCTTGAACACCTTGAATGCTGCACCCCTCGAGGGCATTGAAAACATTCCTGTCATTCGCGAATTCCAAGACGTCTTTCCTGAAGAACTTCTAGGGATTCCCCCTGCTAGAGCTGTCGAATTCATCATCGACTTGAAACCAAGCACCACTCCTATAGCCAAACGACCTTACATGATGCTGCCGCATGAACTCATTGAACTTAAGGAGGAAATCGACAAATCTCTTTGCAAAGGTTTCATTCGCCCAAGTTGCTCTCCCATGGGAGCACCTTCTCTCTTTGTGAAGAAGAAGGATGGGACAAACCGATTGGTCCAAGACTACCGCCCTATTAACCAGGCTACCATTCAGAACAAATATCCTCTTCCTCGGATCAATGATCTATATGATCAACTGGCTGGTTCGTTAGTATTCTCTAAACTCGACTTGAGGTTGGGTTACCACCAGATCCGTGTTTGTAAAGAGGATATCCCAAAGACCGCATTTGTGACTCGCTATGGATCATACGAGTACACCATCATGTCTTTTGGATTAACCAATGCTCCAGCCACCTTCTCTTGTCTGATGAACTATATATTCATGGATTACCTCGACAAGTTTGTCATGGTTTATCTGGATGACGTCCTGGTATTTTCCAAGAATGAAGAAGAACACGTTGAACATCTTCGTCTTATTCTGGAAAAGTTGAGAGAGCATCAACTCTATGCCAAGTTCTCCAAGTGTGAATTCTGGCTACCCGAAGTAACCTATCTTGGGCATGTCATCTCTAACGATGGTATTGCCGTCAACCCTGAACAAGTTTAGGCTATTCTCGATTGGACTCCTTCGAAGAATGTCAAGCAAGTCAGAAGTTTTCTCGGACTCGCCAGCTATTGTCATCGATTCGTCGAGAACTTCTCCAAGATCGCTAGACCTCTGACTAACCTGCTTCATAAGGGCGTCAAGTTTCAGTGGACAGAAAAGTGTCAGGAAAGTTTCCAGGCGCTCAAAGACAAGTTGACTTGTGCCCCAGTGCTTGCTCCTCCAGATATTAAGGACTTATTCATTTATTGTGATGCTTCACGTTAAGGCTTAGGCGCTGTCCTAATGCAAGAGTGCAAAGTGATTGCTTATGCCTCTCGTCAATTGCACCCTAACGAAGAGAACTATCCAGTTCACGACCTCGAGCTTGCTGCTGTTATCCACGCACTGAAATAGTGGCGACATTACCTTCTCGGTAATCGTTGCGAGATCTTCACCGACCACCAAAGTCTGAAGTATCTGTTTACTCAACCAGACTTGAACCTCCGTCAGCAGAGATGGATGGAGATTGTTGCAGATTTTAACTTGGGTATTTCGTATACCCCAGGCAAGGCTAATGTAATGGCTGATGCCTTGAGCCGCAAGTCATATTGCAACCACCTCCAGGTTCACAAAGTTCAGCCCTCGCTTGTTGAAGAATTCAGGAAGCTGAACCTCCATATTGTTCCTCCTGGTGCTCTCACTCCCCCTCCTCCTAAGAGCCGCAAAATGAACCTCCATGTTGTTTCCCAGGGTTCTCTCAATACCCTGGTTGCTATACCAGATCTCATGGAAAGCATCAAGACGCTGCAGAAGTATGACTCTCAAGCCCACAAGATTAAACGCTAACTTGAAGAAGGAAAGCCCTCGTTCTTCACTGTTGATGATACTGGCACTTTGTTCTTTAAAGGTCGCCTAGTGGTCCCTTCAAAAGATAACCTGGATATGACTCGGGAGGTTATGAAAGAAGCTCATGATACACCTTTGTCTATTAATCCCGGTAGCACCAAGATGTACCAAGACATTCGCCAGAGATTCTGGTGGTCTAATATGAAGCAAGACATTGCTTGTTATGTTGCTGAGTGTGACGTTTGTCGTCATATCAAAGCAGAGCATTAACGGCCTGCTGGAACTCTGCAACCTATCTCTATTCCTGAATGGAAATGGGACCATGTAGAAATGGACTTCGTCACTGGATTTCCCAAATCGCAGAAAGGTAATGATGCTATTCTTGTCGTCATTGACCGACTTTCCAAAGTTGCGCATTTTCTGGTTGTCAAAGAAACTATCACTGCTAGTGAGCTGGCAACCCTCTACATGTCCACAATTGTCTCATTTCACGGTATTCCTTTGGTAATCAGTTCAGACCGTGGCAGTTTATTCACTTCAAGATTCTGGGCAAGTTTCCAAGAAGCTATGGGGACTCATCTGTCTTTCAGCACTCCTTTTCGTCCTTAGTCGCAAGGGCAAGTTGAACGTGTCAACCAAGTTCTCGAAGACATGCTTCGAGCTTGTGTTATTTCCTTCAGCAAGAAATGGGAGGAATCTCTCCCGTATGCTGAGTTCTCTTATAATAATAGCTATAAAGCTAGTCTGAAGATGGCCCCATTCGAAGTGTTATATGGACGAAAGTGTCGAACCCCTCTGAACTGGTCTGAAATTGGGGAACATCCACTCTTCGGTCCGGATATTATCCAACATGCCGAAGAACAAGTTCGCATTATTCGCGAGAATCTCAAGACTGCTCAGTCACGTTAGAAGAGTCAGTATGACCGTCATCATAAAGACATGGTCTATCAACCTGGCGAAAAGGCCTATCTTTGAGTCACACCAATGAAGGGTGCTCACCGCTTCGGGATCAAGGGCAAACTAGCTCCTCGCTATATTGGCCCATTCACTATTCTGGAAAGGCGTGGAAAAGTGGCATATCAACTGGAAACTTCCGCTGAACCTTTCTCAGGTTCACGATGTGTTCCACGCGTCACAACTCCGCCGCTGCTTCAAGGACCCAATCCGAGAAGTGGATCATGATGTGCTCGAATTGCAACAGGGCCTCTCTTATAAAGGTGGAAATGGGACCATGTTGAAATGGACTTCGTCACTGGATTTCCCAAATCGCAGAAAGGTAATGATGCTATTCTTGTCGTCATTGACCGACTTCCCAAAGTTGCGCATTTTCTGGTTGTCAAAGAAACTATCACTGCTAGTGAGCTGGCAACCCTCTACATGTCCACAATTGTCTCATTTCACGGTATTCCTTTGGTAATCATTTCAGACCGTGGCAGTTTATTCACTTCAAGATTCTGGGCAAGTTTCCAAGAAGCTATGGGGACTCATCTGTCTTTCAGCACTGCTTTTCGTCCTTTAGTCGCAAGGGCAAGTTGAACGTGTCAACCAAGTTCTCGAAGACATGCTTCGAGCTTGTGTTATTTCCTTCAGCAAGAAATGGGAGGAATCTCTCCCGTATGCTGAGTTCTCTTATAATAATAGCTATAAAGCTAGTCTGAAGATGGCCCCCTTCGAAGTGTTATATGGACGAAAGTGTCAAACCCCTCTGAACTGGTCTGAAATTGGGGAACGTCCACTCTTCGGTCCGGTTATTATCCAACATGCCGAAGAACAAGTTCGCATTATTCGCGAGAATCTCAAGACTGCTCAGTCACGTTAGAAGAGTCAGTATGACCGTCATCATAAAGACATGGTCTATCAACCTGGCGAAAAGGCCTATCTTCGAGTCACACCAATGAAGGGTGCTCACCGCTTCGGGATCAAGGGCAAACTAGCTCCTCGCTATATTGGCCCATTCACTATTCTGGAAAGGCGTGGAAAAGTGGCATATCAACTGGAAACTTCCGCCGAACCTTTCTCAGGTTCACGATGTGTTCCACGCGTCACAACTCCGCCGCTGCTTCAAGGACCCAATCCGAGAAGTGGATCATGATGTGCTCGAATTGCAACAGGACCTCTTCAAGGACCCATGGTCCGCATTCTCGACCAAGATGAACGCCGCACACGTCAGAAGGTGATCAAGTTCCTCAAAGTCCACTGGTCGCACTATTCTAAAGATGAAGCCACTTGGGAACACGAGGATCGCCTGCGTGATGAATACCCCGTGCTGTTTCTTTCTACCTCCTAAATCTCGGGACGAGATTTCTTGTAGTGGAGGAGATTTGTAATGCCTGGATAATTAAGCTACACTGAAACTCTGCTAATGATGCCACGTCACCTTCGTTACTGTTGCTAATCTTTCATTAGTTCAAAACCGGTCCAAAAATCAAATTCAAAATATGACAAACAACAAAAGTTTTCAAACATCAAAACAAATATGTTCGGGCAGTGCCAAATATGGCATAGGTAATTATGGTGTAGAAGAAACAATTTTATAAAATACTTAATTTCCCTAAAATAAATAGAACAGAAAACAAAACAAAAAAAGAGAAAAGGAAAAGAAAAAGAAGAAACCCCCTTCCCCTGGGCCAAAGGGCCCAACTATCCAACAGCCAGCCCGACCGACCCAGCCGGCCTGGCCCACCTCCCTCGGTCGCTCCCTCCCCTTCCCTGTTCCCCCGACCAGGGTCGGCACAGGGGCGCGTCGCCACCGAACCCCCTCACTGGCGTCGAGGAGGGGATAAGGTCGCCACGCCCCCGCCTCCTCGATCCCGCCTCCCACTCGCCCCCACTCTCGCCCTCGATCCCTCCGCCTCTCCCTCTCCCCTCAGATCCACCCAACTCTCCTCCTCTCCCGTTGCATCCGAGCGCCGCCATGGACCCGCCGCCGTGAAACGCGCAGCCACAGCCACCACCTCACCTCGCCAGCGTGTCCGTCGTCTCCTCCATTGTCTTCCTCGTCGACCGGTGGCCGCAGCTGGAGCTCGGAGGCGCTGCTGCGACGGTCCCCTTCTTCCACATCTCCGGTCGCCGCCGTTCTTCACCAACTCCGACGACGCCTTCTACAACTACTAAGCCACCAAAGGACACCGTGCGTGCCACTAGATGAACTGCCTCCCTCCTCTTCCCTCTAGCTCCTCTAGCTCACGCCCTAGCTAGCTCGTCGTCGTGCCCAGGCTCTGGTCGCCGCTGTGTACCTCGCCGCCATGGCCACAGCCGCCGTCACGCTCGCCTGAACTCACTGTTGTACTCATGCGGTTCCTAGGAGCCCAACGCGCCTGCGCACGCTCTCTCCCGTGCCTCCTAACGCCGTCCCCGTTGAGCGCCCAAACGCGCTGCCGCCTGCGCTCGTCGCCGGCGTGCCTCCGGTGATCAAATGGTCACGGGCCAGCGCCCGTTGTGTTCGCCGCCTCGCGTACGACTCGCCTGGCCTCTCCTTTCATTCGCTAACATGATGCGTCGTTGTTTCCTCTCGCGCCCGACTCCGGCCGTCCGCCGATGAGCTCGCCGTGCTTGATTCCGGCCACCACTACCCACGTAACCACCACCAACCGTCGTGTCGTCGTCTTGCCATTCTAACGCACCCGACCGCGACCAAAATGGTGCCGTGTGGGCGATTTCCGATGATGCCCGAGGACACGCCGCCGCGAACAAGCTCGCCGACATGATTCCGATGAGTCGCAGGCCGTCGCAGATCTGGCCTAACATCTGGGCCCCCTTGTGTCACTGACGGGTGGACCCAATCTAACCCTTGACCCGGTCTACTGCTGACTGGGCCGCCCGTGTCTCAGTGGCCTACAGGCCCCACCTCAATAAACAAAATAAATAAAAAGAATAATTAGTTAATTAAGCTAATTAAAACCCTAATATCTCACTAACTAGTGGCCCCCACTTGCTAATTAGGTTAGTTAGGTTAAAATAACTCTGTTAGTTAGCACTATCACTGACATGTGGGTCCCAATGGCCCCACCTGTCTGGTTTGACTAGTCAACCACACTGTTGACTACTGACATCACACCTACGTCATGCTGACATCAGCCCATACTGTTCTGGATAATGTTGGATTTAAATAATTAATTAAAATCAACAAATCATTAAAACTTTAAAAAATCATATAAAATAATCCGTAACTCGGATGAAAATACTTTCTACATGAAAGTTGCTCAGAACGACGACACAAATCCGGTTACGCAGCCCGTTCGTCCGCCACACATCCCTAACATATCAAACATGCAACTTTCCCCCTCCGGTTCACCTATCCGAAAACGCGAAACACCGGGGATACTTTCCCGGATGTTTCCCCCTTCACCGGTGTCACCTCCTACTGCGTTAGGGCACACCTGTCACCGTTACTTGTCATGCCATGCATCGTTATGCATCTGTTTGCAACCAGGCAACCCCCCCCCCCCTTGATCACCAGATATTGCCTATTCTCCTCTATACTGCTTGCATTAGAGTAGTGTAGCATGTTAATGCTTTCCGTTAATCCTATTCTGATGCATAGCCTGACATTGTTGCTATCTTGTTGATACCTTACCTGCAATCCTAAATACTTAGTATAGGATGCTAGTTTATCATTTGTGGCCCTACATTCTTGTCAGTCTGCCTTGCTATACAATCGGGCCGTGATCACTCGGGAGGTGATCACGGGTATATACTATACATACATACTATACAGATGGTGACTAAAGTCGGGTTGGCTCGTTGAGTACCCGGGGTTGATCCACGAATTGGGGGCTGAAAGGACATACTTTCCCGGCGGCCCTCTGTGTGGATCTTTGTGGCGAAGCAACAGGGCAGGTTGAGCCCACCTAGGAGAGAGGTGGGCCTGGCCCTAGTTCGACGTTCGCGGTTGCTTCATAATAACACGCTTAACGAGATCTTGGTATTTGATCTGAGTCTGGCCACTGGCCTATATGCACTAACCAACTACGCGGGAAAGATATGGGCACTCGACGTTGTAGTATCAGCCGAAGCCGTCTAGACGTCAGTGATGGAGCGGCGCGTGCCGGGTTGGACTGGAACGCCTGTCCTTGTATAAGGAAGGCTAGGTCTGCTCATCAGCCGCGTACGCAATGTGCAAGTGTGCAATGGGCGTTGGGCCCAGACCCCTGCGCGCATAGGATTTAGACCGGCGTGCTGACCTCTCTATTAGGCCTAGGTGGGCTGCGACGTGTTGATCTTCCGAGGCCGAGCATGACCCAGGAAAGTGTGTCCGGCCAAATGGGATCGAGTGTGTTGGGTTATGTGGTGCACCCCTGGAGGGAAGTTAATCTATTCGAATAGTCGTGCCCCTTGGTAAAAGGACGACCCGGGGATGTACCTTGACCTTATGACAACTAGAACCGGGCACTTAATAAAACACACCCAGACAAGTTCCACAGACAACCCGGTGATTGCTTTTCCACAGGGCGACGAGGGGAGGATCATCGGGTAGGATTATTCTATATGATGCTACTTGGAGGACTTCACTCTACTCTCTTCTACATGTTGCAAGATGGAGGCTCCAAGAAGCGTAGTCTTCGATAGGACTAGCTATCCCCCTCTTATTCTGGCATTCTGCAGTTCAGTCCACTCATATTGCCTCCTTACACATATACCCATGCATATGTAGTGTAGCTCCTTGCTTGCGAGAACTTTGGATGAGTACTCACGGTTGCTTTGCTCCCTCTTTTCCCCTGTTTTCCTCTTCTTCTCGGATGCCGCAACCAGACGTTGGAGCCCAGGATCCAGACGCCACCGTCGATGACGACTACTACTCAGGAGGTGCCTACTACTACGTGCAGGCCGCTGACGACGACCAGGAGTAGTTTAGGAGGATCCCAGGCAGGAGGTCTGTGCCTCTTTCGATCTGTATCCAGTTTGTGCTAGCCATCTTATGGCAACTTGTTTACTTATGTTTGTACTGAGATATTGTTGCTTCCGCTGACTCGTCTATGATCGAGCACTTGTATTCGAGCCCTCGAGGCCCCTGGCTTGTATTATGATGCTTGTATGACTTATTTATGTTTTAGAGTCGTGTTGTGATATCTTCCTGTGAGTCCCTGATCTTGATCGTACACGTTTGCATGTACGATTAGTGTACGATTGAATCGGGGGCGTCACACATAGATAAGTTGGAATACAGTAGGTTTTACACCAATATAAATAAAGAATGAGTTCATGATAGTACCTAGAAGTGGTGATTTATTTTCTTATACTAACGGAGCTCATGAGATTTTCTGTTGAAGTTTTGTGTTGTGAAGTTTTCATGTTTTGTGTAAGGATTTGATGGATTTTGGAATAAGGAGTGGCAAGAGACTAAGATTGGGGATGCCCAAGGCACCCCAATGTAAAATTCAAGGACAACCAAAAGCCTAAGCTTGGGGATGCCCCGGAAGGCATCCCCTCTTTCGTCTTCGTCTATCGGTAACTTTACTTGAGGCTATATTTTTATTCACCACATGGTATGTGTTTGCTTGGAGCGTCTTGTATGATTTGAGTCTTTTCTTTTTAGTTTACCACAATCATCCTTGTTGTACACACCTTTTGGGAGAGACACGCATGAATCGTGATTTATTAGAATACTCTATGTGCTTCACTTATATCCTTTGAGCTAGACAATATTGCTCTAGTGATTCACTTATATATTTTTAGAGCACGACAGTGGTTTTATTTAATAAAAATTGTTGATCTCTCATGCTTCACTTATATTATTTTGAGAGTCTTTTAGAATGGCATGGTAATTTTCTTTGGTTATAAAATTAGTCCTAATATGATGGGCATCCAAGATGGGTATAATAAAAACTTTCATATAAAGTGCATTGAATACTATGAGAAGTTTGATTCTTTATGATTGTTTTGGGATATGAAGATGGTGATATTAAAGTCATGCTAGTAGAGTAGTTGTGAATTTGAGAGATACTTTTGTTAAAGTTTGTGATCCCCGTAGCATGCACGTATGGTGAACCGTTATGTGATGAAGTTGGAGAATGATATTTATTGATTGTCTTCCTTATGAGTGGCGGTCGGGGACGAGCGATGGTCTTTTCCTACCAATCTATCCCCCTAGGAGCATGCGCGTAGTACTTTGTTTCAATAACTAATAAATTTTTGCAATAAGTATGTGAGTTCTTTATGACTAATGTTGAGTCCATGGATTATACGCACTCTCACCCTTCCACCATTGCTAGCCTCTCTAGTACCGCACAACTTTTGCTGGTACCATGCACCCACCATATACCTTCCTCAAAACAGCCACCATACCTACCTATTATGGCATTTACATTGCTATTCCGAGATATATTGCCATGTAAATTTCCACCGTTCCGTTTATTATGACACGCTCCATCATTGTCATACTGCTTTGCATGATCATGTAGTTGACATCGTATTTGTGGCAAAGCCACCTTTCATAATTCTTTCATAAATGTTACTCTTGATTTGTTGCACATCCCGGTACACCACCAGAGGCATTCACATAGAGTCATATTTTGGTCTAAGTATTGAGTTGTAATTCTTGAGTTGTAAGTAAAAAAAGTGTGATGATCGTCATTATTAGAGCATTGTCCCATGTGAGGAAAGGATGATGGAGACTATGATTCCCCCACAAGTCGGATGAGACTCCGGACGAAAAAAAGAGGCCATAAAAAAGAGAGGAAAGGCCCAAATAAAAAAATAATGAGAGAAAAAGAGAGAAGGGGTAATGCTACTATCATTTTTCCGCACTTGTGCTTCAAAGTAGCACCACGATTTTCATGATAGAGAGTCTCCTATGTTGTCACTTTCATATACTAGTGGGAATTATTCATTATAGAACTTGGCTTGTATATTCCAATGATGGTCTTCCTGAAAGTACACTAGGTCTTCGTGAGCAAGCAAGTTGGATGCACACCCACTTATTTTATTTTTGAGCTTTCATACACTTATAGCTCTAGTGAATCCGTTGCATGGCAATCAGTACTCACTCACGTTGATATCTATTGATGGGCATCTCCATAGCCCGTTGATACGCCTAGTTGATGTGAGACTATATTCCTCTTTTTTGTCTTCTCCACAATCACCCTTCTACTCCACCTAGTGATATATCCATGCCTCACGCTCATGTATTGCGTGAAGATTGAAGAAGTTTGGAGAACATCAAAAGTATGAAACAATTGCTTGGATTATCATCGGGGTTGTGCATGATTAAATACTTTGTGTGATGAAGATAGAGCATAGCCAGACTATATGATTTTGTAGGGATAGCTTTCTTTGGCCATGTTATTTTGAGAAGACATCATTGCTTTGTTAGTATGCTAGAAGTATTATTATTTTTATGTCAATATTAAACTTTTGTCTTGAATCTTTCAGATCTGAACATTCATGCCACAATAGAAGAAAATTACATGAATAAATATGCTAGGTAGCATTCCACATCAAAAATTCTGTTTTTATCATTTACCTACTCGAGGACGAGGATGAATTAAGCTTGGGGATGCTTGATACGTCTCCAACGTATCTATAACTTTTGATTGTTCCATGCTATTATATTATCTGTTTTGGATGTTTAATGGGCTTTAATAAGTTATTTTATATTATTTTTGGTACTAACCTATTAACCGAGGGGCCAGTGCCAGTTTCTGTTCTTTTTCCTATATTAGAGTTTTGCAGAAAAGGAATACCAAACGGAGTCCAGATGGAATGAAACCTTCGCGATGATCTTTCTTGGACCGAAAGCAAACCAGAAGACTTGGAGATGAAGTCGGAAAGGCAACGAGGCAGCCATGAGGCAGGAGGGCGCGCCCCCACCCTTATGGGCCCCTCGTAGCTCCACCGACCTAGTTCTTTCGCCTATATATACTCTTATACCCTAAAAATATCAGGGGGAGCCACGAAACCACTTTTCCACCGCCACAACCTTCTATACCTGTGAGATCCCATCTTGGGGCCTTTTCCGGTGTCCTGCCGGAGGGGGATTCGGTCACGGAGGGCTTCTACATCAACACCACAACCTCTCCGATGAAGCATGAGTAGTTTACCACAGACCTTCGGGTCCATAGTTATTAGCTAGATGGCTTCTTCTCTCTCTTTGATTCTCAATACCAAGTTCTCCTCGATATTCTTGGAGATCTATTCGATGTAATGTTCTTTTGCGGTGTGTTTTCCTAGATCCGATGAATTGTGGATTTATGAACAAGATTATCTATGAATATTATTTGGTTCTTCTCCGAATTCTTATATGCATGATTTGATATCTTTGCAAGTCTCTTCGAATTATCGGTTTAGTTTGGCCTACTAGATTGATCTTTCTTGCAATGGAAGAAGTGCTTAGCTTTGGGTTCAATCTTGTGGTGACCTTTACCAATGACAGTAGGGGAAGCAAGGCAGGTATTGTATTGTTTCCATCGAGGATAACAAGATGGGGTTTTCATCATATTGCTTAAGTTAATTCCTCTACATCATGTCATCTTGCTTAATGCGTTACTCTATTCTTTATGATTTTAATACTCTAGGTGCATGCTGGATAGCAGTCGGTGTGTGGAGTAATATTAGTAGATGCATGCAGGAGTCGGTCTACTTGACACGGACGTGATGCCTATGTTCCTGATCATTGCCTTGGATGTCATCATAATTATGCGCTTTTCTATCAATTGCTTGGCAGTAATTTGTTCACCCACCGTAATATATGCTATATCGAAAGAAGCCACTAGTGAAACCTATGGCCCCTGGGTCTTTTTTCTTTATTATTGAATCTCGTTTACATCTTTCTAGTTTCCAATCTACTATTTTGCAATCTTTACTTTCCAATCTATACAACTAAAAATACCAAAAATACTTACTTTACCATTTATCTATCTCTATCAGATCTCACTTTTGCGAGTGACCGTGAAGGGATTGACAACCCCTTTATCGCGTTGGTTGCAAGTTCTTGATTGTTTGTGCAGGTGTTCGGTGACTTGTTCGTCGTCTCCTACTGGATTGATACCTTGGTTCTCAAAACCGAGGGAAATACTTACGCTACTTGGCTGCATCACCCTTTCCTCTTCAAGGGAAAACCAACGCAAGCTCAAGAGGTAGCACTCTCATATGCATTATTGTTGATCTAACAAAGAGCCATTTTACATTGTCTTCTCCCACTACTAGGGAAAACCCTAGCAGTAGAGCTGGTTTTGTGCTCACTAGTAGCGTGGGTAGGCGCGCTACTAATAAGGCGCTACAGCTATTGATTAGCAGTAACGTGTGCCGGCGCGCGCTACTGCTAGGACAAATAGCTGTAGCGTTTGTTCATCCCCACGCTACTGCTAATGAAACTAGTGGCAGCGCGTTTTCTGTCCGTCGCTACTAGTATTCATTTTTTATTTTTTTATTTTTAGTGTATTTATGCGGTTTTCTCTCCATCGTACAAATATTGGTACAATACCAGTTATGAGGTTTACATCATTATGTCTAGTGTGTCAAATGAAGGTGGATTAGGTTCAAGTGGAGGCAATATGTGGTGCATGTCAAAAGTATACTACTAATACAAACTTGATCTAGTTTGGACTAGTAGTACTTTCGATGTGCACCACATGTTGCCTCCACTTGAATCTAATCCGCCAGCACAAGCTATTTAATCATCATCATAGTAATTACCACCAACATTATTTATTTAATCACCACTAACACTAGCTAATAATAATCATCATAGTCCTTACCACCAACACTAGCTATTTTATCATCATAGTAAATGTGTAGCACATCATCATCCTCAAACTCATTTCTAGCTAGCTTATCACTCCTGCTTCTCTCTCTTAGGTAAAATAACATAAAACATGTGTAGCTCTCCTTCTTGATCAAGTTGGAGCATGCAGATGAACATGTCTCCTAATCGTGGGATGCGCTTCTGTTTGCTGCCCCCTAGTACTTCTCTGCGCTCCCCCATTACATATTTGGTCCAGTCTTGCACTATTAAGCATCCGTCGCTAATCTTGAATGCACTACATTAATCTGTAGGATATATTGGCCGTAAGCTAATAATACTCATGGTACCTTTAGTCTCGATCCCATAAGGCACAACATTCATCGGGACTCCCTGTTGAAGAACATCGTATGATAACATACTTAGCAATGAAGTTTAGCTTCAAAAATAATGTATGGAAAAGATGCACTGAGGACAAATATTAAAAATCTTACCATCCTTCCTAAATAGATGGACCGTAGTTCAGTACGAACACTATTGGTCGCACGTTTTCAGTACTAACATTTCTAAATCCAGGAAGAAAATTTGTCTTGACAGTATCAAGATCCGCAAGCCATGAAACATAATGACTGAGCTCCTTGCAGTTGAATTCAGCCCCGGCATAGTATACGGTCCTGTCTACCAAGCGCTGGACATGTTTGCTTGCACCGAAATAAGCTATCAATAGAAATTAATTGTCAACTCTTTTTGAATAAACAATATCAAAGACATAAATATGATTCAGAAACTCACATTTTGGTATAACTGGAGGCGTCTGCACATCGACCCAGATGTCGGTATTAACTTCAATATCATCTTCCGGACGAATATCAAAGGTGATAACCATATCAAGCTCAAATGCATAAGTCTTGCATAGTGCTCGCCATGTTTTGCATCCAAAATAGGTGTAGTCGTCTGAATTGTATAATTTTGTGTGGAAAATATAACCATGCTCGGTCTTCAAGTAAAATTTCTTTACCTCCATAGTACGACTGCAACCTATCTTATCCAATACAAAAACTCTTGCATGGCAGGGGATACGCTAGTAGAATAGTAAAAACAAATTATAAGTTGAAGCAAATGAAGCATATGTCATGCTTAATTACGAAAAAAGACTTGTCATTGTGACTTACTGTATCCAGTACGAAGTTCTCGTCAAGCTTGATGCTGAAGCGCCTATCATCATCTAGGAAGATTCCGTCGCACAGGCCGCGCTCGTCTTCGCAGTATTTGCAAATACCAAAATCCTTTTCGTCGTCAGACATTTCCTATGTTCATCGTTAAAACATTAATTGAAAATCGATCGAAGACAAGTACCAGGATACTCAACACACAAATCCGGGGCACTCGATATTTCCTACATATTCTGGCACAAGTCATGCCAAAATTCACGGAAAAATCCGGCATGACCTTTGCTAAAATAGGACATATCGAGCACCTGAAATTTGCCGGAACGGAAATGAATGAACACTCCGGCAAAACATAGGCCACTCGGAGGTGTAACCTGCAAACATGACCGGCCACTTGGGCAAGCACATATCATATTTGAGCAACACAAGATATACATTTCAAAATATCTTATAGGACTCAAATTAGCATGCATTGAATAAGCAAAAGTAAATCATCTCATGCGTGTTCGTACATCGTCGAATATTATCACTAATACATCCCGAATAGTGTCATACATATAACATCACTAATACAACTAAAACCCTAGCACACGACGGGTATCGGCGCGGGCGGTTGACACCCACAGAGAAGGAACCATCATGGAATCATAGCTCCAGTGAGATCCCTGGAGAACCTCCCAGGTATTGGAGAACCTGTGCTCCAACGCAAACAAGTAGCAACGGACGTGCGCATCCTCCTCACTGACACGGTGAGGCACCACCTCCGCGGGGTCCTCGAGCCTGTGGACCGTCACTGGCCCACGCGACCACCACCAAAAAAGGTTCGGGTCAACAACAGGCTGGCTCCTCACCAACCTGCGCCCCCCGGTAGGTAGCGCCTCTCAGTACCACCCCGGCGGAGCCTAGTCCCGGACATGTCCCATCTGGTCAAGCAGGTGTCGTCCTCCACCGACTCGACGGCGAAGATGCGGGATAGGAATCGTCCACGTCGATGCGGGAAAATTTGCTTTAACTAAAAAAATAGCAACAAGTTCTTACTAACATGTTCTATTAATTCAATTAGTTCTTATTGAAAATAAACTTACTGTAAATAAAAATAAACTAGTACCTAGCTAATTAGTACCTAGTTCTTACTAACTAACTAGTACCTAGGAACTACTGCTAAGGGTTCATACTAACTAACTAACTAACACTAAATTAACTAACTAACACTAAAAATAGCCTAGGGTTCATAATAACTAGCACTAAATAGCTAGGGTTATACTAAGCAAATTAACAAGAGGGATCGGAAGGGGAGAGTGTTTACAGAGGGAGGGGAGAGAGATGGGGTCGGGGGAGACGGCGG
>NC_041385.1:37043717-37070323 GCF_002162155.2 Triticum dicoccoides | reverse complement strand
GATTGAGGGAGACGGCGGCGAGGCAGGGCCGGGGGAGATGGCGGCGAGGCGGGGTCGGGGGAGACGGCCGCGAGGCGGGGTCGGGGGAGATGGCGGCGAGGAAGAGGCGACGAGGGGGAGAAGAGAGAGTGGTGAATTGGGGGACAAAGAGGAGGGAATCAGGCCGCGCGGGGGGTTAGGTGAGAATAGATATAACCGTAGCGTGCGAGGGGAAAACGCGCTGCTGCTAAAATCGGTAGTAGTAGTGCCGTTTCTAGAAGGGCGTTACTACTATACCTAGCACATCGGGAACGGTGTGGCAATTATAGTAGTAGCGCGTTCAGTTCCTGCCGCGCTACTGCTAAGGGGGTAATAGTAGCGCGGTTTTGGTAGACGCGCTACTGCTAATTAGCAGTAGCGCCTCATTTTAACACGCGCTACTGGTAAGATTCTGTGTATAAGGTTTTACCTAGTAGTGTCCTGTTGACTAAAATGCTTGCAGATTCCAGCTTAGTCCATGGTACTCTTGCACTATTATCATTTTCATATCATTTGGTTGTGAAAGTGAAAGGCAATAATGACGACATTTGGTGAATTGGCCGTGGCAGAGAGAAACAGGTATGCACTCGACTTGTTTTGTTTGTGTAAATATGTTTAACCTAGTATCCATGATTTAGCTCATTATGATTAAACATGTTTGCAATGACAGTTAGATATTATAGTTTCTCATGCCATGCTTAAGTAGCTAGGAGTGGATAATGATTTACCTTGGATGTCAACATTGCATTAAAATGATTGTGATCTAGTATGATGATATGGTATCCTCCTCCGAATGTTTGAGTGTCTTGACTTGGCACATGTTCATGCATGTAGCTGAATCAAAACCAACATAGCCTCTATGATATTTATGTTCATGGTGTTCATATCCTACTCATGCTAGTGTCCAATGTTACTTATGCATAATGCATGTTCATGACCGTTGTTGCTCTCTAGCTGTCCGCTTCTCAACCTATTTGCTAGCCTTCGCCTGTACTAAGTGGGAATTCTGCATGTGCATCAAAAACCTTGAACCCAAGTTATTCCAGATGAGTCCACCATACCTACCTATATGCGGCATTACCCTGCCATCCTAAGTAAATTTGCATGTGACATCTCTGAAAACATCAAATAAATATCTTTTTTGTGTGTCTAGATTGTTCATGGAACGACAGGAGTTAGTCGGTACCTTCCATGCTAAGCGGATTATTCTCGGGACATGTGTTTATTCAATCGCCGCTGCACGAGAAAGGGGAGGTAATAGGGATTCCCAGTCCCAAACTGCAAACAGAAAAGAGCTTACAAATAATCAAATAAAAACTCCTATAGAGACATAACCTTTACTTTATCGCTTGGGAACCGCTACTAGTGTTTTTAGCATGGAAGATATTGATAACTGATGGTCGCGAAGTAAACAAGAAGGGTGCATTTCTCACAATATCATTTACCTCTGTTTTAAAAACTTGAGCTCTGGCACCGCTGCAAATCACTGCTTCCCTCTGTGAAGGGACTATCTATTTACTTTTATGTTGTGTCATCACCTTCTAAAATAAGCGCCAGAACCTAAGAGCACTACTGTCATGCTTATGCATCGTATGCAGCTAATGTTGGGTGCATCATGACTGGATCTTTTCTACCATGAATTACAATGTTTAGTCGCTGCTTGAACTTTGGAGGTGCTCTGCATTTATATTTTGCGGTCTCGGAAAGGGCTAGCAAGATACCACTATTATCATATTATATCATGGTTGTTTTGATAACGTTATGATGTTTGAGATATCTTATTATTGCTCGCTAGCTGATTACGTCATTGATTTGAGTTAATATAATTTTTAAGAGTTATTGTCGACATGGTTAGTTATAATATTGGCTGAAACCCTGGATGCTGTTTAAGCTTATTTATGCAAACAAGAGCAAAAGAGTTCGTAAATTTTTCTCTTTTTCACTTTCAGTTTATCAACTGAATTGCTTGAGGACAAGCAAAGGTTTAAGCTTTGGGGAGTTGAAACGTCTCCGACGTATCTACTTTTCCTAACACTTTTCCTCTTGTGTTGGACTCTAATTTGCATGATTTGAATGAAACTAACCCAGACTGACGCTGTTTTCAGTAGAACTATCATGGTGTTGTTTTTGTGCAGAAATAAATGTTCTTGGAATGGAACAAAACTTTGTGAGGTTTTTAAATATAATAAAAGAGAATTTCTGGAGCCAAGAACCATCGGAGGGGGCACCATGGTGGGCACAACCCACCAGGGTGCACCCCCCCCCCTCCAGGCGCGCCCAAGTGGGTTGTCCCCACCTGGTAGGCCCGCAGACCCTGAAATCGACGCTACAAAATCCTATTTTTCCAGAAAAAATCAGGGAGAAAGAATTATTACGTTCTATAAGACGGAGCTGCCGCCGTCTCCTATTCTTCCTCGGGAGGCCATATCTAGAGTCCGTTTGGGGCTCCGGAGAGGGGGTCTTTGATCTTCGTCATCACCAACCCTTCCCCATCACCAATTCCATGATGCTCCCCACCGAGAGTGAGTAATTCCTTCGTAGGCTCTCTGGTCGGTGAGGAGTTCGATGAGATTCATCATGTAATCTAGTTAGTTTTGTTAGGGTTTGATCCCTAGTATCCACTATGTTCTGAGATTGATGTTGCTAGGACTTTGCCATGCTTAATGCTTGTCACTTTGGGCCTGAGTGCCATGATATCAGATCTGAACTGTTTATGTTATCACCATTATATCTATGTTCTAGATCCGATCTTGCAAGTTATTGTCACCTACTATGTGTTATGATCCGGCAACCCTGGAGTGAAAATAGTCGGGACCACTCCCGGTGATGACCGTAGTTTGAGGAGTTCATGTATTCACCATGTGTTAATGCTTTGTTCTGGTTCTCTATTAAAAGGAGGCCTTAATATCCCTTAGTTTCCAATAGGACCCCGCTGCCACAGGAGGGTAGGACAAAAGATGTCATGCAAGTTCTTTCCTCAACTGTCACATGATGAATATCATCCAACAAATCATCGATCCAATGCCTACGATTCTCCTACATATTGATCTTGCTAAGCTACTACTGCTAACGGTTGCACTTGCTACAAAATCACTGGTATCACAGTTACTGTTACTATTGTTGTTGCTACTATTATCAAAACTATCATACTACTTTGCTACTGATCACTTTGCTGCATATAAGTAATCTCCAGGTGTGGTTGAATTGACAACTTAGCTCCTAATACTTACAAATATTCTTTGGCTCCCCTTGTGTCGAATCTATAAATTTGGGTTGAATACTCTACCCGAAAACTGTTGCGATCCCCTATACTTGTGGGTTATCAACGACCTAGGTGCTTGTCACTTTTAAACCCGTCCAGCATCACCTGCCCGATGTACTTCAAAATATACTAACAGGTCGCTGTTACATGTTATGCAGCTGGCAAAAACTACAAGGACGATGTCTCTTTTGGATCTAACAGCTTGGCCAACCAAGATCCTGGACTGAGGCATTACTATGATCTTGTATGTGCGTCTCTCTCTCTCTCTTGTATTGTTGTGTGCTGCCAGCGTGCTTTGCTAGGATTTTCAACTAGTAATCCCTTTGTGTAGACAATGATTTCTACTGCTGGCTGCTAAATTAGCTATGTAGATGTCATACATGATACTCCCTCCGTTCCTAAATATAAGTCTTTCTAGAGATTCCACTCTAGGATACATACAGAGCAAAATTGGTGAATCTACACTCGAAAATGCATCTATATACATATGTATGTGGTCCATACTGGAATCTCTACAAAGACATATATTTAGGAACATAGGTAGTACATTACGCAAAATCGTAGGTGGCATGTAGTTATTCCAATGCACTACATTAGGCTCCCTTAGAGTGCCTGCTAATCCAACACACAGAGTCATTGCTAGTTTATGCTACGCACACAATCGTTAATTGGTGGTGTAAATATGCGCAAGGGATATGCAATGTATTATCATGCAGAGATGTCTGAAATTAGCCGTGTCAACTTGCATATAGGGTTACGCAATGAAAAAGTACAAGATGCATGTGGAAATTTCATGGAACATCGCAAAAAAGGAGAGGCAACGATGAGCCAATATAGTGTGCTATGGTAGGTCACTCCGGCCCACTTCTTTTGAAGAATTCTCCTAGAATCTGTGACACTCCAAAAATTTATTGTTTTTGTTTACAGCAAAGGCCTTGCTTGGTTTGAAGAAGGTCATTTAAACCCTTCTTAAAAACCTCTCTTCTTAGTTTTCTTCTCAAAAGCATTTCTTGGATTTAATTTCTTCTAAAAAGAAACCTTTTTGGTTTTGGGCTATTCTTTGGTTTTGATCCATTCTTGTTTTTACCATGCCTCTTGTGGTAAAATTCTCCCAAAACCCCTCCTCCCACCTTGGGGCAACCCAAACATTCTGTCCCAATGAGTTAGATCCATTTTTTGACTTTTATCCATTTAAATTCCTCCCCAAAACAATTCTGCCATTATTTCTAAGCCTAGATGCTCTACAAAGGAAGTGCCTAATTTCCTTTGAGTTTTGATCTCAAACCAACTCCTCTGGATAGTCCTTAGTACCCACAACCTAGAACCATCAAGATCCAATCTTCCTCTTTTCAAAATTTTCAAAATTCAACCTCTGCAAGTTTGGACCAGATACATCATTTTTGGTGAAATTCATATCTCCTCTTCCCCAAAAATTCTACCAAAATTCAGGCAGCCCTCAGATGCAATGAGAGACCACCACACCAAAGATCAGCTCAAGAAAAATTCCCCACATGCCAAAATCATTTCGTCGAACACTTGGCCGGCACTGTTCCTGTGCACTTTCAAAAAGTTCAGAGGATCAGTGTTGTTTTCGTCAGAGTGTTGGCACTGATCGCCCGTGCACCCTGGCGCTTTGCGCACGGCCCCTTCCCCCTGGCCAGAGCACCGCACGCCCGCTTGGACGGACGCATGCGTTGGTGGCGGCGAGCATCTTCAACGCCGGCAGCCTCTGCGGTGGCAGAGCCACCCGTGGCGGCCAAACGGAGCCTGCTCCGGCTCGCAACGCCGTTCTGCGCCACCCATTGCTCCCTAGCCCTCCGCGTGGCCTCATGCATGCCAGCGCACCCCCGCAGCACCGTCGCCGTGGCCCGGCAAGCACAGGGCGCGCCCTCTGCCGCCGACGGGCCTGCGCCGCCCCGTTCCGTCGAATCCACCCAGGACTCCTAATCCAAGCTTGTTTAGCGTCGAAACGGAACCAGTGGAACTCCACGTTGACGCCCAACTCCCTAAACCTCCCCGACCAAGCTCTGCATCGCCGTAACCATCGCCGGAGAACTCTGTTCACGTCCACCGCCTCGGATCGCCTATAAAAAGGAGCCCCGAGCTCGCTCTCGTGCACGCACCACCACTGCACCTCACCAACACTCCACCAAGCCACTAGGAGGACCTCGAGGAGGTGTCCTCCCCCAACTCCGGCCGCCCCGATCCGCCTCGGCCTCCAGCTCGATTCACTCCGGTGAGGCCATCCCCGAAGCCCAAACCCCGTCAGTAGCCACCTCGAGCAACCAGTGAGCTAACCAAAGCTTCGATTTGACCTTCGCAGCCCTCCCCGACGAGATCCATCTCCACCCGAGCAGCCGTCTGCCGGAGCAAGGTCCGCCGTCCACGTGGTGCTCGCCGGCGACCAACACCACCACCCCCCGACACGGAAGGACACGCTGATCACTCTGGTACCTCCCGATCCCCCTGCCTCGCAGTGGATCGCCGCCGGCGACCACCGCAGCTCTCGGGCGTCAGCAGACTCTGTTCTTCCCAGTTCAAAAATTTAAACCTGATGGGTGGGACCCCCTCGTCAGTGTTTTCTCTTTTTCCGAATTGTTTTCTGTTTTATTCAGTTGACCCCCTGGAAACTTTCTGTTTCATTACAGATGGGTCCCTGGTCTTAAAACCTTTATAACTTTTAAATTGAAAATGGTTTTTGATTGATTCTTTTTCTGTCATCTTTATTTTTCTGTCTAGTTTTTTATCGTATTTATTTGAAAAATATTTGGAACACTTTTCTGTGCACTCGCGGTATTTACGTTACGTATGTATTTTTCTTATACCGTAGATACCGGAGGAGGTGACGGAGCCGCGAACTTCACCCAGTTAGACTCCGACTACTCCGAACCAGGCAAGCATGTTTGAACTCTTGATATGATGAGTGGTTGTTGCATGTGTGCATTTAGTAGTATCATGGCATGTTTATGAACATTTCGTTGAATGTTATATTTCATGCAAAGATAAGGCAAGTGAGTTTCGGAAATCCATATGTTGTTGGATATAAGTTTGCATGGCCATGTGATGGCAAGAGAATGGGTAAGATGGCAGTGTTGTGGCATGCCAGTCTTACGCCAGACTATTTGACTTCCTTGTCGACGTGAATCAAGTCACATTCCCATTCATTTCCTTTCCGGTACTACCACATGTTTTCCGCAAGGAATATGGCTTAGTAAGTTGCAAACCACTTTCCTGGTACACACCAAATAGAGAGGCCAGGATGAGGGTTCCATGGCCCTGGATTAAAGCCCGTCATCCGGTCTGGGGGCATGGGTGTTTCCGATTGGGACCGAGAGGGGGGCACCCCTTAGAGCGCGCGTATAGAAATATGATCCCATGCTATTCGAGGTTGTGACCTCCCCGTCTCAAAGTTTTTCTTGGACGTTGTCTAGGGTGATTCCTGGCATCGTGAGGTGGAATGGGTGTGTACTGGTTAGATGTGTTTCTACCGAAATACCGTAAACGGAACTAGTCATTCGTGACTACGGAAATCCATTGGCTGTGGGCAGTTAGTACAAACTCTGCAGAGTCAAAAATCCCTTGAACCATCTTGTACATGTCCATGTACTGTGTTCATCTTATCTGGTCAAATGTCAGTCTCAGTGACAAAACTCCGGTGAACTACATGAGTGTTAAGTCCGGTTAAAAGTTTCTTTTTATGGATGGACTAACCTGTTATTTACTTTCTATATAAGCCCTTTCGGTGATGTCGCTCAGACGTACAGCCCTTTCTGTGATGTCGCTTAGACGTCCGACTGTGGCATGCTTGTTATTTACTTTTGATAAAAGCCCTTTCTGTGATGTCGCTTAGACGTCCGACTGTGGCATGCTTGTTATTTATTTTCAATAAAAGCCCTTTATGTGATGTCCCTTAGACGTCCGACTGTGGCACGCTTGTTATTTATTTTCAATAAAAGCCCTTTCTGTGATGTCGCTTAGATGTCCGACTGTGGCACGCTTGTTATTTATTTTCAATAAAAGCCCTTTCTGTGATGTCGCTTAGACGTCCGACTGTGGCACGCTTGTTATTTATTTTCAATAAAAGCCCTCTCTGTGATGTCACCCAGACGTCCGACTGTGGCACGCTTGTCTTTTACTTTTCAATATAAGCCCTTTATGTGGTGTCGCTTAGACGCCCGACTGCGGCATGATTTTTATTTGTTTACCTTTCGAGGCGTCGCTCCAGACACCCGATCGGTTTTCAGTTATTTGTTTTACTTATCATGTCGTACAAATTTTTATTAATGGTATGAGCATTCTTATTTTGTTCACGACGCATTCATGCATGCATTTGTTATATATTTTGTCTGAACTGTCTTGCGAGTACTTTCAAAGTACTCACCTGGCTTGTTGATTTGGCCAGATGTTGATGAAGGCGATCTCATGGATGAAGAGTTCGATAGCGAGTCCGACGCCTAGAGGAGTCCCAGTCAGTCCCGTGCGATCTTGGATTTGGTCACTGTATTATATCCGCTTCCGCTACCCCAGAAATAAATTCATCGAGCCTCACCTCGACGCTCGATGAGCTGCCAGTTTAGGAGTCAAGTTATCCACCACCACTTTTATCTCGAGCTAGTAGCATGTCACCACACCCCTGTGTCATAACCGCCCTTATGTACAATATTTGCGTGTTTGTAATAAATTGTTGAGCATCCTCGGCTCAACCCTGTAATATATTTGATGCTACTGGTCTTCTGTATTCAAGTATTTGTCTACCAGTAAGGATGACTCTTCCTATACTGGAATCAAGAGATCGATTTCTCAATAAGTATTTTATTGAAAAACCGGTCGTGACAAACTTGGTACCAGAGCCAGGCTGACTGTAGGAAGCCACTAGGTGCGATCACTAATTGATTATTAGCATGATAGAGTTTATCCATGTTTTTGCAAATGTCGTCATTTTTCTGACATCAGCATAAAATTTATGATCTGATCGTTCAGAATTTTTGCCTACTTTTGTAGATGGCTGGCAATGACTGTGAGTCACAGATGTTCGCCAACGTGCCTGAGGGGTTCGTCAAGCTCCTCTCCTTCGTCGTTCAGGGTGCGATGGGGCCGTCAGTGCGCCCAGTCTTCACACTCTACCCACACAAGATCAACGACAGTCTAACCATGCACCAGGCCGCGGTTCAATTCAAGGGAGGGCGTGCTGAGATACGCTGCTTCCGGTTCTTGGGGAGAGCCATGCCTATAGAGAGGTGTGCTATGCAGATGGCTGCCCGTGAGGCGATAACTCGTCTCCGGGATGTTCTTCCTGCAATGAAGACCCGTCGCTACCGCTACCTTCCATGCCACGTACCATACACATGTCACTACTCATTCGCTTTCCCCAGAGGAGAGCGAGACGAGGCCTTTGAGATGCTTGTCGGGTACCTCCGAGCTCTGAAGGCAGCCTTTGACAGCATGGTGGACGACCTTGTAGTTGCCCGCATGGACTCAGTCCATGGCTGTGCCGCCAACAGGAGGGAACTCCTACACACCGCTCCACCGCTGACTTTCATCTCGTCCTCAGCATCTCAGTCACCTACCATTCTCGCCACTGCTCGTCGTCTGCCTACCACCGAGGAGTTCAACCAAGTTATTGCACCCACTCTCGTTCGCTCTGCACCACTTATTGCGCCCACTCCTATTCGTGCTACTCCACCTATTGCGCCCACTCATATTCGTGTTACTCCGCCTATGGCACCCGCTCCAGCGGCTCAGCGCAGTGCTTCTCGTATGGAACCTATTAGCGAGGAGGAGGTTGAGCCCCCAGCCTCAGTGCGCCTCACCGTCGGCAGGCCAAGGGAGATCCTCACCATCTCCGACTAAGTAGGCTTAGCCGCCATGCGATGCATCGACTTGTGTGATATGTTTATATGTACATAGGTTGTGAGAAGTAGCTGGTTTGCGCATCATGTAGGGTCTGGAGAAGTGCACTAGTCTAAATAACATGTCAGGATTATGTACGCATATCCTGAGTGATGTATTGTATAATTACTGCCCGCATGTAAGATATGTAATAGTCCTTCTCCGCGCGCAATCGTGTATTTTCCTGGAGCTTTTAAAATTTCTCGTATGTGTGATTTTATTGACTTTTGTGACTCTCTTTCTTGTCTTACGAGTTTCACAAAATATATCCCCAGAGTGAAAGATGTCTCGTCCTTGGACACGCTCCATGCCAATCCCGCCAGAGAAAAATTATGGCACACCACCAAACAACAATTTCACACAGGGACAGTCTAGTCAACAGGATAGTGAAACAGCATTCACCCAAGTATGTCGCCTTTATGAACAGAGTCAGCCACAACATCAGGAAATGATGAACTAATTCATCAATATGGGAAATCACCATGGACAGTATCAGCAGCAACCCAAGTTGTCTGAGCTACAGAAGACACGTCCTCCAACATTTTCTCATACTGACAAACCTCTTGAGGCCGACGACTGGCTTCGAGACATGGAAAGAAAATTAATTATTGCACAGTGTTCAGACCGTGAGAAAGTACTATATGCACCACATTATCTCACTGGAGCAGCTGCATCGTGGTGGGAAAATTTCCTGCACATGCACCCCAACGAAAATGAAATAACCTGGGAGGATTTCAAAGAAGGTTTTCATGGGGCACACATTCCTAGAAGTGTTATGAAGATCAAGAAGAGAGAATTTGATGACCTCAAACAAAGGACCATGACAGTGTCAGAATACAACAGCCAATTTACTCTACTGTCTCGCTACGCCAACGAAGAGCGTATGAGTGAAAGCAAGAAGATGGAAAAATTCTTGGAAGGCCTGGCACCCACGCTTAAATGCCAGCTGGTTGTGCATACATTCCCGGATTTTAAAACACTGGTGGATAAGGCCATTACCTTGGAAAATGAGCGACGCAGCTTGGAAGATTTCCGCAAACGCAAAAGGGACCAGTCTACTTTTGCTCGCAACCACCAAAGCAAGACAGAATTTCAGAAAGGTGGGACACATAAACCCACGACGAATAATTCATGCCCAATCAAGAATTTCCATGCAAGGGACAAGGAGTTCACATATCACCCAGGCGTTACTTGCTATGCTTGTGGAGCGCACTATGCCAAGCAGTGCCCCAAGCCAAGGAACTCAACCCCAAAGCCTAACAATGGTGGCAATAATTCAGCGCCCAAGCGAAACAATTTCAACCCCAATAACAACCACAGGAAGGGTCATCTGAACCACGTGACCAAGGAAGAAGCACAAAATGCCCCGGATATCGTACTCGGTACGTTTCCTATCAACACAATACCTGCCACGGTTTTGTTTGATTCTGGAGCTTCTCACTCATTCATTTCGAAGAGTTTTGCTTTGCAAAATAATTTTTCGATGCTTCCCTTGGAAAAATCCATGATCATCAAGTCCCCTGGGATTAAGCAAGTGACCTAGAGTTACTGTCAAGGTGTGGTTATTGAATTCGAAGGATTGAAGTTTTACGCCAACCTTATTGTATTGGAAAGTAAAGGGCTGGATGTCATCCTAGGGATGGATTGGTTAACCACCAACAAAGTTTTTATTTACTGCTTCAACCGGACCGTAATTCTCACACACCATCACGGGAAGACAATAAAAATTTCAGCCAAGGAGAGACAAATACCTCGGCAACCGAGATTAAACAAGGTGGACGTTTCTGAGTTGAACAAGGTTCCAATAGTGTGTGAATTTCCAGACGTATTTCCAGAAGAACTACTAGGCATGCCACCAGACCGAGAGATAGAATTTAGCATTGAGCTAGCACCCGGAACCGCTCCCATTTACAAGAAACCATACAGAATGGCACCATCCGAGTTGGTAGATTTGAAGAAGCAAATAAAAGAATTATTGGAGAAAGGATACATACGAGCCAGTTCCTCACCTTGGGGTTCTCCAATTTTATTTGCCAAGAAAAAGGATGAGACACTGAGATTGTGTATAGACTATCGAGCTCTTAACATGGTCACAATCAAGAACAAATACCCAATGCCACGAATAAATGATTTATTTGATCAGCTCGCTCAGGCCAAAGTCTTCTCAAAAATTGACTTGAGATTGGGATACCACCAATTAAAAGTGCGAACAGAAGACATCCCCAAGACAGCCTTCACCTCCAGATATGGACTGTATGAATTCACAGTAATGCCATTTGGGCTAACAAACGCTCCCGCATATTTTGTTCACCTCATGAACAAGGTATTTATGAAGTATATGGACAAGTTTGTTGTGGTATTCATCGATGACATTCTGATATACTCCAAGACACTAGAAGAGCACGCCGAACATCTCCGAATTGTACTGGGAGAACTCAGGAAACATCAACTGTATGCCAAGTTCAGCAAATGTGAATTTTGGCTAAGACAGGTGGGTTTTCTGGGCCACGTACTAACCCAAGAAGGTATTGCCATAGACCCGGAAAAGGTCAAGGCCGTACTTGGCTGGAAACCACTAGCTAATGTAACGGACGTGCAAAGTTTCTTGGGAATGGCAGGCTATTACCATAGATTTATTGAAGGATTATCCACCATAGCAAAGCCAATGACGCAGTTACTCAAGAAAGACAAGAAGTTTGAATGGACGGAAGCCTGTGAGAAAAGCTTCCAAGAGCTAAAAAGGAAATTAACAACGGCACCAGTATTAATTGTGCCAGACATACACAAGAATTTTGAGGTATATTGTGACGCATACCGGAAGGGCCTCGGATGCGTATTGATGCAAGAAGGCAAGGTAGTTGCGTATGTCTCCAGACAACTTCGCAAGCATGAGGAAAATTATCCTACTCATGACTTGGAGTTGGCAGCAGTCATCCATGCACTCAAAGAATGGAGACACTTTCTACTTGGAAATCATTGTGAAATATACACAGACCATAAGAGCCTTAAGTATATTTTCACACAGCCGGAACTCAATTTACGGCAACGATGCTGGTTGGAGTTAGTGAAGGATTATGATGTTGGAATACACTATCATCCCGGAAAAGCAAATGTAGTGGCAGATGCACTTAGTCGGAACCGCAACTCGGACAATGACAGTATGCCAAATTTGAGGCCAGAATTTCAACAGGAATTTGCCAAACTCAATTTAATAATGGTCACCGAAGGCAGTGTGTCGAATTTGGAAATACAGCCTACCCTGATAGAAAAGATTAAGGAGGCTCAGCATGGACACCCCAGCATTGATGGCATAAAAAGGAAAGTGAGTTTGGGCAAGGCCTCAGAATTCAACATAGACGAGCAGGGAATATTGTGGTACGGAGAAAGAATTTGCGTACCAAATATCAAGGACCTCAAACAGCAGATTCTAACCGAAAGCCACACCGCTCCGTATTCAATCCATCCTGGAGGGACAAAAATGTACAAAGACCTTCAGGAAAAAATTTGGTGGCACGGTATGAAGAGAGACATAGCCACGTTCATTACATGTTGTGACTCTTGTCAACGCATAAAGGTCGAGCACCAGAAACTAGCCGGGCTATTACAGCCAAACAAGATACCCGAGTGGAAGTGGGACGAGATTGGAATGGATTTCATTGTTGGACTACCACGGTCACGACACGTAAATGATGCCATATGGGTCATAACCGACAGATTAACTAAGGTGGCACATTTTATCCCTGTGAAGACAACTCACACCACTCAGAGGCTGGCCAGACTATATCTTACCCGTATCGTCTGTCTGCATGGAGTCCCAAAGACTATCATATCTGACAGAGGCACACAGTCGTCTCTAGATTTTGGGATCACCTACAACAGGCACTGGGAACCGAACTAGCATTCAGTACCGCATACCACCCCCAGACTGATGGGCAAACTGAACGCGTAAACCAAATTCTAGAAGACATGCTGAGAGCGTGTGTTCTCACCTACGGAACTAGTTGGGAAGAAAGCTTGCCATATGCAGAGTTCGCATACAACAACAGTTATCAATGGCACCTTTGAAGCTCTGTATGGGAGAAGATGTCGTACACCACTAAATTGGTCAGAAACCGGAGACAGCCATATCTTCGGCCCAGATATGGTCAAGGAGGCTGAGGAAAAAGTTAAAATGATTAGGGATCGACTCAAGACAGCTCAAAGTCGACAAAAGAGTTACTACGATCGAAAGCATCGGGGAATCAGTTTTGAACCCGGAGAGTTTGTGTACCTAAGAGTTTCTCCTATGAGGGGTCTGCAACGATTCAAGGTTAAGGGAAAGCTAGCACCAAGATTCATCGGACCATTCTGTATAGTGGCCCGAAGAGGCACGTTAGCCTACAAGCTAGACTTACTCAAAGATTTATCCGATGTCCGCGACGTATTCCACGTCTCGCAGTTGAGGAAGTACGTGAGCAACCCAGCGAAGCAAGTATCACATGAAAACATTGATGTGCAACCAGACCTCACCTACCGGGAGCACCCAATAAAAATATTAGAGGAGTTTGAAAGGAGGACCCGACAGAAAACCATCAAGTTTTTCAGAGTACAGTGGAGCAATCACACCGAGAATGAAGCAACTTGGGAAAGAGAGGATTTTCTTCGGACAGATCACCCAAACCTGTTTGAGGATCAGCTGAAATCTCGGGGACGAGATTTTTCCTAAGGGGGTAGGTGCTGTGACACTCCAAAAATTTTGTTGTTTTTGTTTACAGCAAAGGCCTTGCTTGGATTGAAGAAGGTCATTTAAACCCTTCTTAAAAACCTCTCTTCTGAGTTTTCTTCTCAAAAGCATTTCTTGGATTTAATTTCTTCTAAAAAGAAACCTTTTTGGTTTTGGGCTATTCTTTGGTTTTGATCCATTCTTGTTTTTACCATGCCTCTTGTGATAAAATTCTCCCAAAACCCCTCCTCCCACCTTGCGGCAACCAAAACATTCTGTCCCAACCAGTTAGATCCATTTTTGGACTTTTATCCATTTAAATTCCTCCCCAAAACAATTCTGCCATTATTTCTAAGCCTAGATGCTCTACAAAGGAAGTGCCTAATTTCCTTTGAGTTTTGATCCCAAACCAACTCCTCTGGATAGTCCTTAGTACCCACAACCTAGAACCATCAAGATCCACTCTTCCTCTTTTCAAAATTTTCAAAATTCAACCTCTACAAGTTTGGACCAGATACATCATTTTTGGTGAAATTCATATCTCCTCTTCCCCAAAAATTCTACCAAAATTCAGGCAGCCCTCAGATGCAATGAGAGACCACCACACCAAAGATCAGCTCAAGAAAAATTCTCCACATGCCAAAATCATTTCGTCGAACACTTGGCCGGCACTGTTCCTGTGCACTTTCAGAAAGTTCAGAGTTGCAGTGTCGTTTTCGTCAGAGTGTTGGCACTGATTGCCCGTGCACCCTGGCGCTTTGCGCACGGCCCCTTCCCCCTGGCCAGAGCACCGCACGCCCACTTGGACGGACGCAGGCGTCGGTGGCGGCGAGCATCTTCAACGCCGGCAACCTCTGCGGTGGTAGAGTCACCCGTGGCGGCCAAACGGAGCCTGCTCCGTCTCGCAACGCCTTTCTGCTAGACCTCCACGTGGCCTCATGCATGCTAGCGCACCCCCGTAGCACCGTCGCCGTGGCCCGGCAAGCACAGGGCGCACCCTCTGCCGCCGACGGGCCCGCGCCGCCCCGTTCCGTCGAATCCACCCAGGACTCCTAATCCAAGCTTGTTTAGCGTCAAAACGGAACCAATGGAACTCCACGTTGACGCCCAACTCCCTAAACCTCCCCGACCAAGCTCTGTGCCGCCGTAACCATCGCCGGATAAATTCGTTCACGGCCACCGCCTCGGATCGCCTATAAAAAGGAGCCCCGAGCTCGCTCTCGTGCACGCACCATAACTGCACCTCACCAACACTCCACCAAGCCACTAGGAGGACCTCGAGGAGGTCTCCTCCCCCAAATCCGGCCGCCCCGATCCGCCTCGGCCTCCAGCTTGATTCACTCCGGTGAGGCCATCCCCGACGCCCAAACCCCGTCAGTAGCCACCTCGAGCGCTCGTGAGCTAACCCAAGCTTCGATTTGACCTTCGCAGCCCTCCCCGATGAGATCCATCTCCACCCGAGCAGCCGTCCGCCGGAGCAAGGGCCACCGTCGACGTGGTGCTCGCCGGCGACCAACACCACCACCCCCCGACGTGGAAGGACACGCTGATCACTCTGGTACCGCCCGATCCCCCTGCCTCGCCGTGGATCGCCGCCGGCGACCACCGCAGCTCTCGGGCGCCGGCAGACTCTGGTCTTCCCCGTTCAAAAATTTAAACCTGACGGGTGGGACCCCCTCGTCAGTGTTTTCTCTTTTTCCTAATCGTTTTCTGTTTTATTCAGTTGACCCCCTGGAAACTTTCTGTTTCATTACAGATGGGTCCCTGGTCTTAAAACCTTTATAACTTTTAAACAGAAAATGGTTTTTGATTGATTCTTTTTCTATCATCTTTATTTTTCTGTCTAGTTTTTTTTCATATTTATTTGAAAAATATTTGGAACACTTTTCTGTGCACTCGCAGTATTTACGTTATGTACGTATTTTTCTTATACCGTAGATACCGGAGGAGGTGACGGAGCCGCGAACTTCACCCAGTTAGACTCTGACTACTCCGAACCAGGCAAGCATGTTTGAACTCTTGATATGATGAGTGGTTGTTGCATGTGTGCATTTAGTAGTATCATGGCATGTTTATGAACATTTCATTGAATGTTATATTTCATGCAAAGATAAGGCAAGTGAGTTTCGGAAATCCATATGTTGTTGGATATAAGTTTGCATGGCCATGTGATGGAATGAGAATGGGTAAGATGGCAGTGTTGTGGCATGCCAGTCTTACGCCAGACTATTTGACTTCCGTGTTAACGTGAATCAAGTCACATTCCCATTCATTTCCTTTCCGGTACTACCACATGTTTTCCGCAAGGAATATGGCTTAGTAAGTTGCAAACCACTTTCCTGGTACACACCAAATAGAGAGGCCGGGATGAGGGTTCCATGGCCCTGGATTAAAGCCCGTCATCCGGTCAGGGGGCATGGGTGTTTCCGGTTGGGACCGGGAGGGGGGCACCCCTTAGAGTGCGCGTATAGAAATATGATCCCATGCTATTCGAGGTTGTGACCTCCCCGTCTCAAAGTTTTTCTTGGACGTTGTCTAGGGTGATTCCTGGCATCGTGAGGTGGAATGGATGTGTACTGGTTAGATGTGTTTCTACCGAAATACCGTAAACGGAACTAGTCATTCGTGACTACGGAAATCCATTGGCTGTGGGCAGTTAGTACAAACTCTGCAGAGTCAAAAATCCCTTGAACCATCTTGTACATGTCCATGTACTGTGTTCATCTTATCTGGTCAAATGTCAGTCTCAGTGACAAAACTCCGGTGAACTACATGAGTGTTAAGTCCGGTTAAAAGTTCATTCTTATGGATGGACTAACCTGTTATTTACTTTTGATATAAGCCCTTTCTGTTATGTCGCTCAGACATAAAGCCCTTTCTGTGATGTCGCTTAGACGTCCAACTGTGGCATGCTTGTTATTTACTTTTGATAAAAGCCCTTTCTGTGATGTCGCTTAGACGTCCGACTGTGGCATGCTTGTTATTTATTTTCAATAAAAGCCCTTTCTGTGATGTCGCTTAGACATCCGACTGTGGCACGCTTGTTATTTATTTTCAACAAAATCCCTTTCTGTGATGTCGCTTAGACGTCCAACTGTGGCACGCTTGTTATTTATTTTCAATAAAAGCCCTTTCTGTGATGTCGCTTAGACGTCCGACTGTGGCACGCTTGTTATTTATTTTCAATAAAAGCCCTCTCTGTGATGTCGCCTAGACGTCCGACTATGGCACGCTTGTCTTTTACTTTTCAATATAAGCGCTTTATGTGGTGTCTCTTAGACGCCCGACTGCGGCATGATTTTTATTTGTTTACCTTTCGAGGCGATGCTCCAGACACCCGATCGGTTTTCAGTTATTTGTTTTACTTATCATGTCGTACAAATTTTTATTAATGGTACGAGCATTATTATTTTGTTCACGACGCATTCATGCATGCATTTGTTATATCTTTTGTTCGAACTGTCTTGCGAGTACTTTCAAAGTACTCACCTGGCTTGTTGATTTGGCCAGATGTTGATGAAGGCGATCTCATGGATGAAGAGTTCGACAGCGAGTCCGACGCCTAGAGGAGTCCCAGTCAGTCCCGTGCGATCTTGGATTTGGTCACTGTATTATATCCGCTTCCGCTACCCCAGAAATAAATTCATCGAGCCTCACCTCGACGCTCGTTGAGCTGCCAGTTTAGGAGTCAAGTTATCCACCACCACTTTTATCTCGAGCTAGTAGCATGTCACCACACCCCTGTGTCATAACCGCCCTTATGTACAATATTGGCGTGTTTGTAATAAATTGTTGAGCATCCTCAGCTCAACCCTGTAATATATTTGATGCTACTGGTCTTCTGTATTCAAGTATTTGTCTACCAGTAAGGATGACTCTTCCTATACTGGAATCAAGAGATCGATTTCTCAATAAGTATTTTATTGAAAAACCGGTCGTGACAGAATTTGCCCCTCTCTAGCTTCTCCTAGAATCTTTGACCCACTTTTGTTTTACAATCCTACATGATTATACCCTAACTAGATAGGATTGTAAAACAAATGGGGCTCAAAGATTCAGGGAGAATCTGGGTAGGGTTCAGATTCTGGGAGAATCTGGCAAAAGAACTTGGCCTCCATTGCAATCATCATGGCATGTTATTTGTGTATTAGTTCTATTGGCCAAGTTTCTTAGGGACAGTTATTTTGAGTTATCCTAAGAAAATAAGCACCTTTGAATATAAGCTCCAGGTAATAAGCCAACCAGTTCTTTTCATTGCCTTCCTTTTGAGCTTATCTGTGGTATGATCAGTGAAAAGTCTAGACTGCAGAATATTTTGTCATTTTGTTGCCCATATGAAAACCCACTGCAGTAATTAATATGATAGGAAAACAGACCATCAATATTTGTTCAAAATGCAAATACAAAGATACCATCTACATGGCACAATCTACATTGGTCAATGTCTTCCATAGAGATCCCATTGCCTAATTTAAAGAAGAACGTGAAGGAAATATGCCCTAGAGGCAATAATAAAGTTTTTATTTTATATTTCCTTATTCATGATAAATGTTTATTATTCGTGCTAGAACTGTATTAACCAGAAACTTGATACATGTGTGAATACTTATACAAAACACCGTGTCCCTAGTATGCCTCTACTAGACTAGCTCGTTGATCAAAGATGGTTAAGTTTCCTAGCCATGGACATGGGTTGTCATTTGATAAATGGGATTAAATCATTAGTGGAATTATGTGATGGACAAGACCCATCCATTAGCTTAGCATAATGATTGTTGAGTTTTATTGCTACTGCTTTCTTCGTGTCAGATATGTATTCCTCCGACTATGAGATTATGCAACTCTCGGACACCATAGGAATGCCTTGTGTGCTATCAAATGTCACAACTTAATTGGGTGATTATAAATATGCTCTACAGGTATCTCCGAAGGTGTTTGTTTGGTTGGCAAAGATCAAGATTAGGATTTATCACTCCGAGTTTCAAAGAGGTATCTCTGGGCCCTCTCGGTAATGCACATCATATGAAGCCTTGCAAGCAATGTGACTAACGAGTTAGTTACAGGATGATGCACTAAGGAATGAGTAAAGAGACTTGCCGGTGACGAGATTGAACTAGGTATGAGGATACCGACGATCGAATCTCGGGCAAGTAACATACCGATGACAAAGGGAATAATGTATGTTGACATTGCGGTTCGACCGATAAAGATGTTCGTAGAACATATGGGAACCAATATGAGCATCTAGGTTCCGCTATTGGTTATTGACCGGAGAGGTGTCTCAGTCATGTCCACATAGTTCTCGAACCCGTAGGGTCCGCACGCTTAAAGTTCGATGATGGTAGGTAGTATATGAGTTATGTGTTTTGGTGACCGAAGGTTGTTAGGAGTCCCAGATGAGATCACAGACATGATGAGGAGTCTCGAAATGGTCGAGAGGTAAAGATTGATATATTGGAAGGTTATATACGGACACCGGAATGGTTCCGGAAAGATTCGGGAATTTTTCAGAGTACCGGGAGGTTACCGGGACCCCCCAGGAAAGTTAATGGGCCTCATGGGCCATAGTGGGGAGGAGGAGGCAGGCCACAAGAGTTGGCGCGCGCCCCCCATGGAAGTCCGAATTGGACAAGGGGTGGGGGCGCGGCCCCCCTTTCCTTCTCCCTCTGCCCCTCTTTCCCCTTTCCCCTCTCCGTTTGAAGGAAGGGGGAGCCGACTAGGACTAGGAGTCCTAGTGGGACACCCCCCACTTGGCGCACCCCTAGGGTCGGCCGGCCTCCCCTCTCCTCCTTTATATATGGGGGAAGGGGCACCCCAAAGGCACATCAATTGTCTTAGCCGTGTGCGGTGCCCCCCTCCACCATTTACTCCTCCGATCATATTGTTGTAGTGCTTAGGCGAAGCCCTGCGCGGATCACTTCACCAACACCATCATCACGCCGTCGTGCTGACAGAACTCATCGACTCCTTCGTGCATCTACTAGAGCAAGAGTTCGAGGGACGTCATCGAGCTGAACGTGTGCAGAACTCAGAGGTGTCGTACATTTGATACTTGATCGATTGATTCGAGAAGACGTTCGACTACATCAACCGCGTTAAGTTAATGCTTTCGCTTTCGGTCTACGAGGGTACGTGGACACACTCTCCCCTCTCGTTGCTATGCATCTCCTAGATAGATCTTGCGTGCTCGTAGGAATTTTTTTTGAAATTGCATGCTACGTTTCCCAACAGTGGTTTCAGAGCCAGGTCTATGCGTAGATGATATGCACGAGTAGAACACAAAGAGTTCTGAGAGGTGATCGTCATACTGCTTACCACCAATGTCTTATTTTGATTCGGTGGTATTGTTGGATGAAGCTGCCCGGACCAACCTTACATGACCGCGGTATTGTTGGATGAAGCTGCCCAGACCAACCTTACATGACCGCGTTCATGAGACCGGTTCCACCGCCAGACATGCAACTAGTTTTGCATAAAGGTGGCTCGCGGGGGTTTGTTTCTCCAACTTTAGTTGAATCGAATTTGACTGCGGTCGGTCCTTGTGAAGGTTAACACAACAAATTTGATAAATCACCGTTGCGGTTTTTGTGCCGTAGGTATGTACGGTTCATGCTAGAAGCCCGTAGCAGCCACTTAAAACTTGCAACAAACAAAGTATATGACGTCTAACTTGCTTTGGCAGGGCATGTTGTGATGTGATATTGTCAAGACATGATGTAATATAAGGATTGTTGTATGAGATGATCATGTTTCGGCAACTGGCAGGAGCCATAAGGTTGTCGCTTTATTGTATGAAATACAAACGCTATGTAATTGCTTTACTTTATCAATAAGCGGTAGCGATAGTCGTAGAAGCAATGGTTGGCAAGACGACCATGACACTACGATGGAGACCAAGGTGTCAAGCCGGTCACGATGGAGATCATGATGTGGTGGTTGTGGAGAAGACAAAAACAAGGGGATAGTCTCACATCAACTAGGTGTATCAACGGGCTATCACTACTAGGGAAAAGGCTAGCAGCAGCGCGGGTTTTAGGTGTATCAGTAGCGCGGGGAGGGGCGCTACTAATAAGGTGCTACAGCTAACACATAGCAGTAGTGCGTGGTCACTGGCGCTACTGCTACACAAGTGTAGCAGCAGCGCGGTTATTGAAAGCTCGCTACTGCTATTAGCTCTAGCGCGCTTTGCAACAACGCGCTACTGCTATCGCGGCGCTGCTGCTAACTTTTATACACTCGCTACTGCTAATTTAATAGGTTTTTTGTTTTTTGGGCATATTTGTTTTGTATTTGAACAGGCTTTATAGAAGAACTTTAGCACATAGAAATGTCATCATGATACACATACAAATGCCTGCGAGACCACGGATGTAATCATAGCATATACATACAAATAGTCTCATCATAATCATCATCCAACACAAAGTGGTCTCTCGTCATCATCTCGAAAATAGCGATACAAGTCCTTGATTACTTGCAAATACATCGTCATCCATATAAAAAATGGTATACTCAAGAAGAGCTATCACTTTGAGTACATGAGTTCGTATCCCTCTCTCGCATTAGCGTGAACCTAAACTAACTACTGCCTGTCGCTCGGAAACCGGAAACCGGTAACACCTGGGCCTGACACTCCGGCCACTCATCGTATATATACTCCTGGCGTAGCACTTCTTCGCCATCGATGATCTATGCACCTGCATCGTCACATGGGTCGATGATATGCAACATATATAGTTGAGCAACAGAAAGAGACAGACTTGACAAAAATAGAAACAACATATCATAAGCATAAATAACAAAGTTCATCGTAACCAAAATGCTCTAACTAGAGTGATATTCGCTACTCGAGGAGGAGGACGGTTTAATTACATCACAAATAAAGTTTCACTGCGCATAACTCAAAGTTAATTTTGTCATACAGAAAGTATGAACTAAACAAACACATTGTCATATATCGACAATCACTCCAACATGTCGTGCCATCCATCAAGGTTAGGGAGATAGTCCCCGAGCTTAGTGGAAGGCTTCATGTCGAGACGCTGAGAGGCTATCCATGTCCGGACGTCTTCCCGCGACATTTGTCCTTCTCCGTAGAACATCACTGTTTTTCCGACGACCTCTTTCATGATGATTTGGGCAAGTTTGCGCTGGATGTTATAGAACTCAACTCGAAGTCGATGATCCTCAATATCTCCTATGTCCTTTGCCCATTGCAGGATATGGGCATCGCCAGATCTAGGTGACATGTGAAGGTTCTGGTGATCCCGTCTGTACTCCAGCATGTGGTGTAGGACATAGAATCCATCATTAAGAGAATCGTTCGGTTGCTAGATGCAGCAGAAGTCGGTCTTATGGCTGAAGGCGGCCCTGCCGCCCCTTCTCTTCTTGTCCCTAACCTCTCCACCCCTTGCTTGGTAGTAAAACATAGAACTGTTGAGAACATCTTTGATGTGGGTGTAATCCTTTTTGTGAATGTTCTTCGACGAGTCCAAGTAAAGAGCGTGGGAGAATCGGGGGTAGAGGATGATGAGGACGGCGCGCCCGCCGCTGCCCAAAATAAGTACACCTCAAATTAATTAGCCTCCACCATGCAAATGAATTATTGAAATCGAAGGAAGGATAGCAGCGTGGATGACTTACACGGGATGATAAGGCACGAGAATCGCCTCCTTGTCCTTATTGGCGAGCATGAAACTGACGATGTAATCCCTCGCGTATTCACGCTGCTGTGCACAGACTCCCAAGAAGCCCTCGTGCATGTAGTACGGGTCAGCGACACAGATATGACGTATCTGCTCAACCCCAATGATGTAGTTCATGTGCAAGGCATAAAGGCGGACAAACGTAAAATCCAGCTTCTTCACGTGAAACATGTCGAATATGTAATCGAATCGGAGGAAGAACTTATCCGCAGGGAAGCTGTCGATGTACGACATTTGCCGTGGAACGTTAACCACGTAGAGTGGGTATCCTGGATCTTTCAAGGCGATGAGGCCTTTCTCTACCCGCAGCACATCGTCATGAAGTCTCCTTAGATCGCCGAATCTGGCCCGTAGCGCTGTTGCAGGTAGGATTGGTTGACCGGGGATATGTCATTTATCCGCATCGGGGATATCTATACGGTCCTGAAGTCGAGGCTGCTGAGGTGGCTGGATCATAGAATCAGCTTTTTTGCCTTTCCTCGCTCTCTTCCTAGACTTCTTTACTACCGGAAGGTTATCAATAATACATTGAGACGGTAATTCAGGCACCGACTCATGACGCTCAAACCCTGAGGAGGCGCCAGTATAGACATACTGTTCAGCGCCATCGTCATCCTCATCCTCATCCATAGCGACGTCATCAGCGACTAATGGAGCCTCCTCCTTACTCCGTCCGCTATCACCCAACCCGACACCCGACACTAATTGGGTAGGTGGGGTGTTGATGTTCATACCCTGCTGAGGCTGCGTGCTCGTGGGTGTGCTCCCGGCTGCCTCCAGACGAAGCAGACTCTTTGGTCATAACAGGACCCGCCCATTGCAACAATCACCAAGCCACCGCGAGGTCTCGTCGTCATCCCCCACTAGTATTAGAGGAGGCAAATTCTCGTGGCCCGGTTTGACACTGGCCACGGAAACCTTGAAGACGTTCGGGGGGATCGGCCAGTTGTGGAACAATGGTTCCTTCGGCTCCATTAAGTCGCCTTCCCCACGTCCACCTTCTGTTCGCCGATGGTGTACAATATGGTGCACGGGGTTTCATCGGCCTGCAAAGAAAAGTCTGTGACATGAGACATCCGAAAGGCAACCAAAACGGGAGATTATACATTTATATTGAAGGGGGACGGTGTGACAGATACCGTGAGGGCATCGAGCTCAGCCAAAGAGGAGGCACCATCGAGCACGTCCGGTGCGGGAGCAGGTGCGGGAGCCAGTGCGGGAGCCGGTGCGGGAGCAGGTGCGGGAGCCGGTGCAGGAGCAGGTGCGGGAGCCGGTGCGGGAGCAGGTGCTCCCAAGAAGTCAGCAAGGGGAAAGTGCTCTGCATTTTTTTCTGGATTTTGCCTTGTCCAAGTGAAAACGCCCGTCACCAAGGAAGTAGACATATCTGCAATCGCCTGTTTTGCGGCAGCTACCGCTCTTGCGACTGTCTGAGATGATTTCTTCTCAACCGCAATCTCAACCTTCTTGTCGATGTTTTCTTCTGTTAACCTTCGTCTTTCCTTTCTCTCCTCTATGGTCTAAAGGTAGTACTTCTTCCACGTGGCGCCGTCTCCGACACCGTGCACGTGTCCATACGACGGTCGAGTATCCACCGGTTGTCGTTTCAATATGTTGAACGCCTGGTTGAATGGAGTGTCCCACTTAGGCCTCGCCAATGCCTCAGACGGCGAGTCGCTTTCGGCCGCAATCCGGTGCTGCTCTCTCTGCAAAAGGCACAAGGATCATTTACAAATATGACTAACGTGTGCAGTCGAATTGATCAGAAACTAAAATTACCAGCATTCTCATGAACTCCGTAATGACCGGTATTGTCTCGTAAACCTTCTTCACTGGGTCCCAACGGTGCCGGGCCCTCAGGACGTCACGCTCTTGCGGGACGGTGAATTCCGCCAAGGGGTCTGGGATGCCCAGACTCGCGGCTTCCGCGTCCTCCTTGGCTCATTTGGACCTCTCTCCGCCGTAACCACGGCTTCCGAGGTGGTGGCTCCCAATGTTCCTCTTTTGAAGCCCCTTCATGTACTTAGACTTTTTTTGGCAGCTTCGGCCTCGCAAGCCTCCTTGAATATTTGAAACTGCTCTTCCGTGATTGTCAGATTATCCTTTACAATCTCGGAGTAGGGTTCCCCGTCGTTGATCTTTGCTTTCACTCAATTTTTCCAGGCGGCCAACGCGTCGCTAAACTTGGTCATGGCGTGTTTGTTTATCTTCTTCATTGCCGGGTCCTCGTCTGGATCTTCATAATCCTTCTCATTCCGGCCCGGGAACAAGAATATCTGGTGAAACTTCTTTAGGAGGGAGCTCCTCATATTTTCTATCTTCTGTAGTTTCTCATCGTTGATGGTGGCGGTTTTGTCCGTACGATGCAGCCTATTTGATTGTCGTAGCACGCGCGCGCTTCCTCGGGCGCCTTTGGCTCAAAATTGCCGTCGTCCACCTCCGTGACCACCACTCTAGTAGTCCTGAGTTTGTTAGGAACCCGTTGCCTCTTTGCTTTCGGTTCTACACCGGCTCCGCTCCCCGAGGCAGCACCAGTCTCAGTCTCAGCGCCGGTCCCGATGCCGGTCTGAGTCTCAGCGCCGGTCTCACTCTCAGCACTGGTCTGCGTGTCGGTCTCAGTCCCCGATGCCACCGGTGGGCCCAGCAACAACATCGGTTGATCGTCGGTAAGGCTAAAAAATTCGTCTGCCGCCCGGTAGGCGTCGACGCAATCACCAGAACCCTGTCCTTCATCGTTGCTAGCCATGTTTCCTATGATTAAATCTAGTCAATTAATTCTAGACCTAATAAAATGAATAATGACATAAAAAAGGCCTATTGTTTTGCAGGAATGTTGACTCCTTCCTGGTGCGGCAAATCCTAGGCACTCGATATGTCCTAGTTTGTAGCACAAGTCATGCCGAAATTCATAGGAAATTTCGGCATGACCATTGCTAAAAAGTGGACAAATCGAGAACCTGAAATTTGCCGGAATAGAAATGAATCAACATTCGGGCAAAACATATGCCACTCAGCATCATTCCCTGGAAACAACAAAGCCACTTGGGCACAATCGAACAACTTCAATGAAAAGATATAACATGACCACTTCAATGAAAAATAAAATTTGCCTAAATTCTTTTCCTTGAAAAATAGTGGTCTTTTCAAAAATCAAAAACCTTTGCAAAATGACCTCACTAAACACTTCTCTGCCTAGGACAGAACCCAAATTATGTTGATCTAGCTATTCCTCTCTCACACACAAACACACATTATTATCTCTAACCCCCTTCTCTGCCTAGGACAGAACCCAATTAAATTGCAAAGGAACTCCATTTCTCTAATCCTTCTGACCTAATGCTCTAAAATAAAATTTTCCTCTAACCTAGCCAGCCTACTTAACCTACCTTGTTAATCCAACGAACCTAATTAACCTACCTATTTAACCTAGTTAGTTAATCTAGTTTACCTAGATAATTAACCCTAATTAAACTAGTTAACGCAGCTAGTTCTCTGTCAAAGCCCAAAATAAATTTTTGCACTAATTAACCTAGATAATTAACCTAATTAAACTAGTTAACCTGACTAGTTCTTTATCAAATCCCTAACTAAATTTTTGCAATAACCTACATAATTAACCTAATTAAACTAGTTAACCTAACTACTTCTCTGTCAAAGCCCTAACTAAATTTTTGCCCTAACCTAGATAATTAACCTAATTAAACTAGCTAACCTTTGCATGAGAGAGAGAAGAGGGGTGGGGGCTTACAGAGGATGGCTCCGGTGGTGGCGACGGAGGCAGTGGTGGCGAGGGAGGCAGGGGCGTCTCCGGTGACGGCGAGGAAGGCAGGGGCGTCTCCGGTGACGGCGAGGGAGGCAGTTGTGTTGAGGAAGGATCCGGTGGCGTCGACGGCGGCTCCGGTGGCGTAGACGAGGCCGCGCGGCTCTGTGGCGTTGGGGGCGGCTCCGGTGGCGTCGACGGCGCACGGCTCTAGTGGCATCGACGTCGGCAGGAGACGGCGAATCGGGGAGACGGCGACGCGCGGGGTGGGTT
>NC_041385.1:37024880-37043351 GCF_002162155.2 Triticum dicoccoides | reverse complement strand
ACTTAGCGGTAGCGCGTTTATTGAAACGCGCTATAGCTAAGATAGCTATAGCGGTTTTCACAAAACGCGCTGCTGCTATAGCTATGTAATTTTCTTCCATTTTTTAATTTTCTTTTTTGTTTCTATAGCGGGGGTCTAGGACACGCGCTGCAGCTACGTTAGCTACAGCGCCTCTTACAAACACACGCTGCTGCTATGTCTTCCTCCATTTTTTCGCTTTTTCATTTATTTTGCTTCACATTTTATTTTTTCCTTTCTCCTTTTTCTATTTCTTTCATTTTCATTTACTTTTCTATTTGTTTTTCATCTTATTTTATTTCCGTTAGTAGTAGCGCTCTTCTTAGGAAACGCGCTGCTACTTATGCCCTAGCGGTAACGCGTTTCTTCCAAGCCCGCTATTGCTATGCGTAACCTATCATTTTAGCAATAGGAATATTAGTAGTAGCGCTTTTGCCACTACACGCGCTATTGCTAAGATTGTATCTGTAGCGCGGTTTTCCTTCCATCGCTACTGCTATCTAGCACTAGCGCCCTTTTTTGACCCGCGTTGTTGCTAAATTTCTATGTATAAGGTTTTCCCTAGTAGTGTATGGAGATGCCCATCAATATATATCAATGTGAGTGAGTAGGGATTGCCATGCAACGGATGCACTAGAGTGATGTCTGCTAGAACTACGTCGGTATTTCCCTAAAGAGGAAGGGATGATGCAGTACAGCGATGGTAGGTATTTCCCTTAGTGATAAGACCAAGGTTATCGAACCAGTAGGAGAACCTCCTCACACAATGTAAACATCACCTGCACACAAATAACAAATACGTGCAACCCGACGTGTTGAAGGGGTTGTCAATCCCTTCCGGGTACGGCGCCTCAAGATAGGCAAATAACATGAGGTAAAAGTGGTAGATAGGATAAATAGATCGCGGAACAAATAAAATGCAGCAAGGTATTTTTGTATTTTTTGGTTTAATAGATCTGGAAAAAAATGCAAGGGAAAATAGATCGCAAAGGCAAATATGATGAAAAGAGACCCGGGGGCCGTAGGTTTCACTAGTGGCTTCTCTCGAGAAAAAATAGCAAATAGTGGGAAAACAATTACTGTTGGGCAATTGATAGAACTTCAAATAATCATGACGATATCCAGGCAATGATCATTATACAGGCATCACGTCCAAGATTAGTAGACCGACTCATGCCTGCATGTACTACTATTACTCCACACATCGACCGCTATCAGGATGCATCTAGTGTATTAAGTTCATGAGAAAACGGAGTAATGCAATAAGAACGGTGACATGATGTAGACGAGATCCGTTTATCCATTGCGGAAATATAGATCTCATCTTGTTATCCTTAATTAGTAGCAATGATACATACGTGTCGGTTCCCCTTCTGTCACTGGGATCAAGCACTGTAAGATCGAACCCACTACAAAGCATCTCTTCCCATTGCAAGATAAATAGATCAAGTTGGCCAAACAAAACCCAAATATCGGAGAAGAAATATGAGGCTATAAGCAATCATGCATATAAGAGATCATAGAAGACACAAATAACTTTCATGGATAAAAATATAGATCTGATCATAAACTCAAAGTTCATAGAATCCCAACAAACACACCGCAAAAATACATACATCATATGGATCCCCAAGAGACCATTGTATTGATAATCAAGAGAGAGAGAGGGAGGGAGAGAGAGAGAAATAGCTACTAACTACGGACCCGTAGGTCTAGAAAGAACTAGTCACGCATCATAGGAGAGGCACCAATGGAAGTGGTGAACCCCTCCATGACAGTGTCTAGATTGGATCTGGTCACTGCATTCCAGGAGTTCTGTTCCGGTCTTTGCATAGCCGAAGCTTCGACTGCAGAGGAGGGGGTGTTGAATGTGACATATATGTATTTACATACAATTAATCTTTCTATAGTCTCTAGCCTTGTATAGTTGACTTGTAGAGATATGGTAGGATTAATTGGCTTGTCCCACAAGACATCTCATGTATATATTGTGACCAACTCCGAGAAATACAATTGAGTTGCATCCCATATCTTTTCTACAAGATTGAACACTTGGACGGGTTGATAAGTTGCCATGTCGATTCAGTATATGTGTTCAACACTTTTTTGACAATCGTCGCTTTATTTGGTCTCGCGCCGAAAAATAACAAAGTATCATCCACGAATAATAAGTCTGAGATCTCGGGAGCCCTTCTACAAATTTTTAGTGCGTCCAAACCCTCCTCCCGTATAGCCTTATGCAATAGTGCAGACAAAGCATAAGCCACAAATAGAAATAAAAAAGGGAATAATGGATCACCTTGTCAGAGGCCGCGGGTGGGGGACAATTTATCCAACAATCTCCCATTAAATTTAACTAAATATTTGACCAAACAAATACAAGTCATAATTCACTTCACCCACTCTGTCAACAAGCCCCTTTGATTAGAGCCTTATCTAGAAAGTCCCAATCCACTCGGTCATACGCCTTTGACAAATCCAGTTTATAAGGACAATAAGATTGCTCCTCCTTAACTAGTTGGATATGAGGTATGCATTCGAAGGCAATAATAGTATTTTCCATAATCAAACGCCACGGGATGAAAGAGCTTTGATTTTTTGATATCAGCTCCATCAACAAGGGACGGAGGCGATTAACCATGCATTTGGACACCACCTTGTAAATTACATTGCATAAGCTGATTGGCCTAAATTCCTTCGGGTCCGCAAGGGTGGGGACCTTGGGAATAAGAACAATTGCGGTATCGTTAACTCCTTCTGGCATATGTCCATTAGCAAAAAACTTTAGCACATCTCGTGTCACTTCCTCCTTCAAAACTTGTCAATTACATTGAAAAGAACTAGCTCGGAATCTATCTAGACCGGGGGCCTTTATGGGTCCTATTTGAAACAATGCATCACCCACTTCCTTCTCTGTAAACGGCGCATTGAGAACATCATTCATCTTTTGTGTAACTTTTGTTTTGATGCATTATAACAATTCATCCGATGATAGTATTGGATCTTTTGTGAATAGCTCCTCGAAATATTGATTGCACCACACGCTCCATATCAGTAGGTGTGTCCACCCAAGTGTCGTCGGCCTTACGAAGTTGATGAATAATTTTTTTCCTGGCTCGCCACACTGCCTTTCTGTGAAAAGTATTGTGTATTGTGATCACCCTCCATTAGCCTACTTATGTGGGATCTCTAAAGCCACATCATCTCTTCCCGATACAATAACTCGTCCAGGACAAACATCTTTTCCCGGATCAATGATCTTTCAGCCCTTTGCCTTCCCGGTACAATAACTCGTCCAGGGCCTCCAACTCGGCTCTAACACTACTAGGAAAATGTCTGCTAGTGGCACACCTGTTTTGGCTACTAATGGCGCACTACAGGTGCGCCACTAGCATCACGTCATTAGAATTTAATACTAATGACGTATCCCTGGTGCGCCATTAGTATACCAGATACTAATGGTGCACCAGGGAATGCGCCATTATTATATCACATGGTGCGCCATTAGTATACCAGATACTAATGGTGCACCAGGGAGTGCGCCATTATTATATCACATGGTGCGCCATTAGTATACCAGATACTAATGGTGCACCAGGGAGTGCGCCATTATTATATCACATGGTGCGCCATTACTATCTGACTTAGTAATGGCGCACCACATAGAAGTGTGTCGTTACTAACCTTTTTTTTTGAAAAAAAATTCAGAATTTTTTTTTAATCTCAAGTCAATATGTTTAATCTCAAGTCAAATCGCGATAAGTGGTCAAACTTCCCAGAAGGTCACCGATCCTCACACTACTCCAGTACGAGCACGCTTAACTTCGCAGTTCTATCCAAAACCAACACCACCTCACTTAACACGCACTTGTTGATATATCTATCATATCAATCCTATTAAACCTTATTGATGTCTAGGACTTTGTTCATGTTCATGAGTATGATGAAATTTTGAAAAATATTTCAAACTTCCCGGTCATATTACGTATCATTTTTCGAAAAAAATTCCGAAAAAAAATTCCAAAAAAATAAATTCGAAACCAATTTTTTTTTCCGTTACTAGTGGCAGAGGGAGTACATTTTACTGTTCATGTGAAGCATATGAGCTCGGGATCAAATACTCAATGTCCCGATAGAGTGCTCTTACATCCCCACATGCAACCACCGAAATTAGATCCGGCAGAACCTGGATCCCGATTATACATAGAGTAGTGATCTTGCATAACACACGAGCCAAAAATCATAGAGTACACTGGCTAATTAAACATGCAGGATAGTAGTAGATAGTACACTGGCAAAAATTATACCACTAAATTCGTATTTTCGGTATGAATTCAGTGATATAATTTTTGCTACCGCCGCAATCGGTCTCGTTGGTTAAATTTACAGTCAAACATAGATCTCGGGAAACGCAGGCGCACTACAGTGTGGAATGGAGGGAGTAGTAGATAGTAGAACGTTGGGTGCAGGATATAGTACTCCCTCCGTTCCTAAATATTTGTCTTTCTAGACATTTTAAATGACTACTACATACGGATGTATGTAGACATATTTTAGAGTGTAAATTCACTCATTTTGCTCCGTACGTAGTCATTTATTGAAATGCCTAGAAAGACAAGTATTTAGAAACGGAGGGAGTAGTAGATAGTAGAACATGCGGTGCAGGATAGATATCCCAGGCATTGACCCATCCGTTCAATCGAATCGACGGACCCCAAGCAAAAAGGTGAGTGCTCCAAGACTGAAGCCAGCACCACAGGCCAAGCCCTCGTCCCTGCGCCTCTTCTTGTGTTGCTCTATAATCTTCTCCGGTGCTTTTATGCTCCCAAAGAGGAAGGAGAGTGAATGTTAGGATGTATTGCGCAATGAATGAATCAATCAGATGACAATCTTGCATGTCTAGTGCCTTACCGAAACTCTGGGCCAAAGCAGTCGAGGTCAGCATTAGCCGGTGCCTACATGCAGTTGAGTTTGAATCGTTAAAAATGGGAGCAGCTAATGCAGGCTGCTGAAACTAAAATGACATCGATAATTTCATCTAAAAACATCTATTGAGTCTGTCTAGGTCAACAGAGAGATTCTGGACTGGATGCCACATGATGATTTCCAAAAACAAGTACTTCATCCTGTTTGGATGAGTGGTGTTCATTGGTACAGTTTGGTATTTCCAGTTCAAAACCTGAAGCTAAATATAGAAGGTTTAACCAACTTTGGCATCTATCTATCTATCCGAAATCTCAAAATCAAGACTCTAGAAGAACATTCAGAAATTCCAGCAATTGAAACTATATTGCTAATTTAATCACAATAACTATATTGCTAAGAACATGAGGACACTCGAAGCCATCTGGCTGGTGTCTCTGGTAACAGAAAGAAGATGGATTGCACACGTTGATTCCGATTGCTAATATCAAATTTAACCCAACAACTTAAGCAGTGCCTATCCATAACTATCCCCGCCTCCATCACTACAAGAAATATGCAACAAACTCCACAGTTATGCCATTAAACAAAACTAGAACTAAAAGCAAAGCAAAAAGGAAATGAACAAACATTCAGGAATAGTTGACCAGTCCTTGGATTGAATATAAAGATTGCACTCTTTCGCAAAAAAGAAGAAACGAATAAAGATTGCACCATTGATTGGTCACGATAGACATTTGCGTCATCCACAAACCATATGATTTGCTCAGCCTTCTCACTCATTTTTCCTGGCTCTGCCAGTGGCAACAGTGGGCTAACCTCAGGATTGGTGCTCTTCTTTCCCAAAGCATTCTCCAATGCAGCCCAAAAGGTTTGCACAAGAAGAACTCTTTGCACAGAAAGGCCAATCGACATTGCAAAGGGAACAGGCTTCTCCGCTTCACTTGGAGCTGGCAGGGGCTTATTAGGTACTCCCTCTGTGTGAAAATGCAAGACGTTTTGACAGTTTAAATTGAACTGCCAAAACGTCTTGCTTTTAGAAACAGAGGCAGTAGGATTCTTGCTCCCCCACTACTGGTAAATGTGAGCTAACTAGAAGAATTAACAAGTCACAGATATGAGGCCTTCACAAAACTTCACGGCCAAAGCAATCAGACAGAACATAGAGCAAAATGCATACGAATCATTACTCGAAGGTTGAGACCATGAGAACACCACGACAGATTAACAACACGGCTGAATATAGATCTCTGATAACAACAGATAAGAGTGGCGATAGAGTGCCCTTACATCCCACATGCAACCACCGAAATTAGATCCCACAGAACCTGGATCCCCATTGTACATACAGTAGTGATCTTACATAACACACAAGCCAGGAATTACAGAGTACACCGGCTAGTTAAAACATGCATGATATATAGAGTACTAGTAGATAGTAGAACTTGCGGTGCAGGATATAGCACTAGTAGATAGTAGAACTTGCGGGTGCAGTAGTAGATAGTAGAACATGCGGTGCAGGATAGATATTCCAGTCATTCACCATTGAGCCATCTCCCTTCAACCGAGCCTATGGACCCCAAGCAAAAAGGTGAGTGCTCCAAGACTGAAGCCAGCACCACAGGCCAAGGCCTCATCCCTGCGCCTCTTCCTGTGTTTCTCTACAATCTTGTCCAGTGCCCGGCTTCCAAAGAGGAATGAGAATGAATGTTAGGACGTGTTGCGCAATGAAGGAATCAATCAGACGACAATCTTGCATGTTTTTAGTGCCTTACCGAAACTCTGGGCCGAAGCCGAAGCGGTCGAAGTCAGCATCAGCAGGTGCCTACATGCAGTAGAGTTTGAATCGTTAAAACTGGGGCCGCTGAATGCAAAATGACATGGATAATTTCATTGGTAAAGTTTGGTATTTTCAGTTCAAAACACCAAGCTAAATATACAAGGTTTAACACCAACTTAAAGTTTGGCAGCAACTATCATCAGTCTGTCCGAAATCTCAACATCGTCAGGACTCTCGAACAACATTCAGAATTTTTTTCTTTTCCTTTTAATTTTCAAAATAAATTCAAATTATGTTCGTGAATCTTGGGAAAAAATTCATGAATTTCGAAAAAGCTTGCAAATTCAATAAAAATCATGGATATGAAAAAAAGTTTGTGAATTCAAATCGATGTTCACATATTCTCAAGAATTTCAAAATCCATTCACAAATTAGTATTTTTTTGCGGATTCAAAAAAAGTTCACCAATTTAAGTAATGTCCGTTGTTCACAAATTCGTAAAATGTTCACTAATTCCGAAAAATGATCGCGGGTTCAAAAATGTTCATGAATTCAAAAACAAATCCTGATTTTTTTTAAAAAAAAAAAGTCAGTTTGAAGATTGTTCATGGCTTTCAAAACAGGTTTGCAAGCACATATTAAATGTGATCCAGTGTAGCAGCTTTCGCAAGCACATATGATTCAGTGTTACAGGCACTTTCTCGTGAATCACTTCCGCGAGAGGTATCATCAAGAGCTTTGTCTTGATTTCTCCACCACAACCTTGCTTGGAGTTAGGAAAGGTTCTTGAATGTGTTTAACTATTGCAGAACAATCGGTGGTGATCTGTACCTTTTGTACACCGACCTCGAGTGCCAATAACAGACCTTCGTTGCGTGCCATTGCTTCAAGTGTTTCTGGATCGAACAGATCATCCACTGTTACAGCTGAGGCGCCCAAAAACAACCCCGTATGATCTCGACAAATTGCCGCAAAGGCTACCCTGTCCTGATTACGTGGGATTGCAGCATCGACATTCATTTTCACCCATTCAACTTCTGGGTGTACCCACTTCTTTAGCCGGACACTAGAGATGGTGGGCATTGTATCATGTTTCTTCTCAGGAACGAGAGCCAAATCAACAAGGTATTTTTTTATACAAAACACGCATGGACTGAGGCCATTGATACTCTTGTTCATGTATAGCCTTTTCGCGAACCCACGATATCGCCGAAAGTGTAACAATGGCTTTGAATCATCACCTACTGTACTTTGCAACTCAACTAACCACAATCATTAGTGATTGGGACCATATGCTCAACGTACAAGTTTCATCTCGAGGGGGCGTACACGAACCGGTGTTCGCAGCATCCTCTCTTCGGGGCGAGCCCTATCGATGATTTCATTCTATACAATGTCAAAACCTGAAATACCAATGGTAGTTTCCAAGTGCCATCTCTATTCGACTCCCATGCTTATTCTTGAACGCTTGAAAATGTAGCATGAGCATGTTGACAATCATTCTAGACTACATGAATAACTAGTGCTAGTCCTTGACCTCTAGCTTTTGCCCAAAGCCGAGCCTCCTCCTTGATTGGGCGGACGAGCTCGCTGGTTGATCGCCGAAGGTCGTTGAAGAGAGCGATGTTTCGATGCTTCGAGATACTCCATGCGGTTAGGGCTATAAGAGAGTTGAGGCCCTTCACCAAACTTGCCGGAGAAGCGGCAAGCGAGGCAGACCACCACGGGAAGAAGGTCGCGCCGACGCTTGGCAGAAGAACCGGCAAGGCGACGCCAGGATAATATCGCATGCCAGGTGATCTTCGAGAAGACGGACTGGACAAATAGGTGATCAATGGTCTCAAGCTCCTGGTTGCGCAACTTGGATAGAGGGTCGTGAATTAACCATCGCACGCTCTTCGTTCCGTAGTCCAGCAGCGGTCCAGGGAGGCTAACAAGAGAAAAACTTGACGTTCATCGGTGCCCAACACTTCCATATGGGCCGCCAATTGAGCGTGATGGTGGAGCCATTCGTGTATTGCTCGTTCTGAGTCAAGTTCCAAGAGATCTTGTCGGGCACGTCAGAAAGCTCGATCTGCTGAATACGCGACCATAGACCAAAGTATTCGATCGTGGCGGACAGTCCCAGGGAACCATGCATATCACAGATCCAGGATCGTTCGGTGATCCCATCGCACACCGATCTGCAGTGCCTCGGCCTGCGTGGGCTGTGGGGTAGATGTGTAGGCATGATCTCGGCAACAGACTGTCCCTAGAGCCAATGGTCAGACCAGAACCGGCAAGTACAACCATCCCCCAAGGTCCGAGTCATGGAAGTGTGAAAGATCTGGTTGGTCTCCTCGTCTCTGGGGAGTTGTTGATGATTCCATGGGCGATTGGGGTCTGCAACCAGTAGCCAAAGCCAGCGAGCCCTAAGTGTGATGCCCATGCGGTGAAGATCGCGCACAGCCATGTCTCCAAGCTCCGGTGGTCTAGAGATCTTCGGCCAACTAATGAGGCAGCAATAGGCCTTGGCGTCCTTACGACCATGCCAAAAAAGTCACGCAGCACCGTGGTGATCTTCTTGAGGATTGAAGGGTTTATGGTCATGTCGAGTAGAATGTGCACTGGCATGGCCGTTGCATATGGCGAACAAGACAGAGTCTCTCGCCCCACGAGAGGAGGGTGGCTTTCCAAGTTTGATAATCTGGGTTACATGGAATTAATCTCACCTTAGCCTCTGTATTTTGACCAGATGACCTTTTAAACCTGGACGGAAAGCGTATTGTGACTATAGAGGCAATATCATATACATGATACTAAATTATGATACTACCCGCTATGAGAGGACTTATTTTTTCTATACAACCTGCTACATCATGACCCACTTTTATTTCCCTTTTGACATAAAGAAAAGGATAATTGAGGATCAAGATTGGCATAGATAATGACAGTATTACAACTAGTATCTAATAGTATCAACATCCCTATCAAAATTTGAGGAGCAAACCCTAGAGTAGAGCAATGAGGGTGCTCACCTTAGGCCTTTCAGTTATAGGGTCTATCTGATGTGTACAGAAGGAACCAAAACTTCCTATAGTATCGCAATAGAATATACAAGTTGTGATTCTATCTTTTGATGTGACTTTCTTAAGAATGAAATATATGGATACATTCACTTTTATATCTAGGTTTAAATTGAATACAAATCAAACTAAGAAGCACAATATATACAAAAAAAATCATGCATACATATAAGTAAGGTGTTGTTTTACCAAGCACCCATGAGATACCTATTGAGTTGACCGATGCGATTCAATACCAAGTATAAACCCCTTGTAGACACCTTACCGTACCTAGAAAATTATATTCACACCTAAGATATATAAAAATGCAACTTGCCCTGATATTTGCTTGAGCTTACGTTTTAGACCTATCTCCAAAGATATTTTAGGATACAAAAACATACATACTATCATATACATATATACCTAAAATCCATCTATGTGGGAAAAAATAATCAATGGATATTTTTTCCCATATAGTGAAATTCAGTTTAACAAAATGTTATTGATGAGAAAAAGTAAGAAACTCATTTCCTATGCAATAATATGGTTATGTTGAGCTGACGTGTATTATCAATTGAAGAAGTTCTAATTGTATAACGCAAAAATCATGTTAATATTCACTAGCATGCGTAGAATCTAAGTGATAAAATATAATAGTTGTGATCACACTTCCATAAAATAAGTTTTATAAAAGTAAAATAGTTCAACATAAATCAATGAAGAAATGCTAGGCCATGCCATATATGTTTTGTTAAACTGAATTTCTTGAGTAACCATCTAAAACCGGTTGTTGAGGATGAAACTTAGCCATGCCAAATAGTTGTTGAGGATGAAGATTAACCATGCCAAATAGTTCAACATGGGATTCAACAATGGGAAATGGATATGAAATAAGCAATCAGAACTTAGTCAGGTTTTGGGCGCGTCCGAAAGATCAATTTCTTGAGTAACCATCTAAAACCAGCTACAGCCACAACCTTGACCACGACCAATGTCGGATACACTTTGGGCTTCTCCTTTCTCATCTCATTGTCCGCCAAGGCAAAGAACATCTCTACCAACTGTTCGTGCAGCAGCTTCCTTGCAAATTGCATGCCCAGGAAGAAGTCAGGTACAACTACACCAAGGCTCGCGACGAAGCAGCACCCAAGGAAGATCTTAAAGCTCCAGTACGGCTCATCAACAAGACATTTTAAACAAGATTACACAGGAATATGTTTTGGTTAATTTCTAAACACTAGTAGAAAAAGGGCCATTCGTCCCGGTTCATGAGGGCCATTTGTCCCGGTTCCCGAACCGGGACTAAAGGGTCGTAACTAAAGCCCTATACCTTTAGTCCTGGTTCGATCGGGAACTGGGACAGATGGGGCTCCACGTGGACGGAGAAGCTTGCCCAGGCAGGGGGGGGGGGACCTTTTGTCCCGGTTGGTGCCACCAACCGGGACCAAAAGGCTTCCACACGTCAGCAGTTCAGAGGCTGGGTTTTTTGTTTTTTCTGAAGGGGGGGTGGTTGGTGGTTTTGTAGGGTTAATTTAGGGGTTTCATATATTGTGTTAGCTAGCTAATTGAGAGGAATGTCCTCTCTTATCTCCGTGCTTGGTCGACGCTACGTATAGAGAGGACTCGACAAGCTAGCTAGCTAGTAAGCAAATGAAGGAAACCATTAAGTACAGAAGATCATCATGAACATATACACAGAGAGAAGTGATCGACCTCTCCTTCTTCGATAGATTGGTCGAACAACAAGTTTTTGTATATCTATCCGATGCTACTGGCTACATATATATGTACAATATAAAATATCTTGCGTCCCCTAACATCTGAACTCAACTTCCACATGGTATTCTCCATGTTTTTCGATGACATGGTCAAGAAAGAATCCCGCCAATTCCTCTTGAATTGCTCATATGCGATCTTGTGGTAGGAGCTCATCCCGCATCTGCCACATCTAATTTCAAGAAAGGGGTCATGATACGTATCCAACGTATCTACTTTTCCAAACACTTTTTCCCTTGTTTTGGACTCTAATTTGCATGATTTGAATGAAACTAACCCGGACTGACGCTGTTTTCAGCAGAACTGCCATGGTGTTGTTTATTGTGCAGAAAACAAAAGTTCTCGAAATGACCTGAAAATCCACGTAGATAACTTTTGGAAAATATAAAAAATACTAGTGAAAGAATCAAGGCCAGGGGGCCCACACCCTGTCCACGAGGGTGGGGGGCGCGCCCCCTCCCCCTGGGCCCGTCCCCTGTCTCGTGGCCCCCCTGGAGCTCCACTGACCTCAACTCCAACTCCATATATTCCGTTTCGTGTTGAAAAAATCAAAGAGAAAAAGTTTCGTCGTGTTTGACGACACGGAGCCACTGCCAAGCCCTAATCTCTCTCGGGAGGGCTGATCTGGAGTCCGTTCAGGGCTCCGAGGAGGGGGGTTCGTCGCTGTCGTCATCATCAACCATCCTCCATCACCAATTTCATGATGCTCACCATCGTGCAGTAATTCCATCGTAGGCTTGCTGGACAGTGATGGGTTGGATGAGATTTACCATGTAATCAAGTTAGTTTTGTTAGGGTTTGATCCCTAGTATCCACTATGTTCTGAGATTGATGTTGCTATGCTTAATGCTTGTCACTAGGGCCCAAGTGTGATGATTTCAGATCTGAACCTATTATTTTCATGAATATATGTGAGTTCTTGATCCTATCTTACAAGTCTAAAGTCACCTATTATGTGTTATGATCCAACAACCCCGAAGTGATAACAATCGGGATACTTCTCGGTGATGACCGTAGTTTGAGGAGTTCATGTATTCACTATGTGGTAATGCTTTGGTCTGGTACTCTATTAAAAGGAGGCCTTAATATCCCTTAGTTTCCACTAGGAACCCACTGTCACGGGAGGGTAGGACAAAAGATGTCATGCAAGTTCTTTTCCATAAGCACGTATGACTATATTCGGAATACATGCCTACATTATATTGATGAACTGGAGCTAGTTCTGTGTCACCCTATGTTATAGCTATTACATGAGGAATCGCATCCGACATAATTATCCATCACTGATCCAATGCCTACGAGCTTTTCACATATTGTGCTTCGCTTATTTACTTTTCCGTTGCTACTGTTACAACTACTACAAAACTGTTATCTTTACTTTTGCCACTGTTACCATTACTTCCATACTACTTTGCTACTAAATACTTTGCTGTAGATACTAAGTTATCCAGGTGCGGTTGAATTGACAACTCAACTGCTAATACTCAAGAATATTCTTTGGCTCCCCTTGTGTCGAATCAATAAATTTGGGTTGAATACTCTACCCTCGCAAGCTGTTGCAATCCCCTACACTCGTGGGTTATCAGGTCAATACATATATATGAATGAAACTGAACACCAATGATGGTAATAAAATAAAATTGTGAATATTATTGCATACGCACTTCATATTGCTGTTTAGAGTAGCCCCGCTCACAGGTGGTGTGGTGGATGAACTCGCAAATGTAGTATCCACACAAATCATTCCTGGGTTCCTGCCACAACCACTTTACAAGAAATAGAGGTCAATCAAACTGATAAGCAAGCATGCTAAATGGTATTAATGAAACTAGCTAGAATCAATGGGAGATGTGCGGGACTAGGTAGTAGCTAGTACTTACGTTCGGGTGGTCAAATCGCAGTTGCGCCGGCAGTCCCGGAGCTTGTGCGGTGAACTTTTTCCAAACCCTGCAAGACAAAGAAAACAATTACTTGATATCAGGAAATGAACAAAGTTGCTGATATGGTGCGATAATGATAGATTGAACTTACTTCTCGAGCATTTTAGTCATGGTCGCATACTCCTCCGGATTTTTTCGTTTGGAGTCTATGACGGTTACTAGTCCCTGCTCAAGCTTAATCTCTAGCCGAATAATGTGGAAGCTGTGCATGCATGCATAACTCATCAATTACATTACTATAACCTCGAGTAATAAGGGAAACCGAATATGCACAAGACAGTAACACTCACTTGTATTCGTAAGGAAAGAGTATTGTAGCTTTGTTTTGATTTCGAAGTAACGATGCCAGAAAGTTGGCCTCGGTTTGTCTCGCATCATGTTTAACACTCCATTCATCCATGAGTTTGATGTTAATGAACCCAATATCACCTACTTGTCTTTTCTTCAATTCTGCGATCTTTAATCTGCATAATATAGTGAGGATAATTATATATACATGCAATGAAAGAGCTGAGCTATATATAGAGACTTAACTAATTACAGAGAAGTAGTACTTACAGACAGTAGCAAGTGATGATTGTTTTATCGAGGGCCTTTTGATTGAAAAACTGGAAGAACTCCTCATATGGAACTAACAACAGATCAATTCCAACGAGGTCGTTCTCCTCTTTAACCTATAGCGACAAAGTATTTTTCCCAGACTTCCTGCAGATATCCATGTACCAATCATGGAATCTTCGCATCATCATTGTTAGGGAAGTAGCAGGTCTGACGAGAGGCTTCCCGTGCTCGAATCTTAATGTGTCCACCTCCATTGTTCCAAAAATTATTGCATCATCGTCGGTCATGTAATCTCCAGGATTGGTACCGGGCAGCATCCCTGGAAGTTAGCGACGATATCGCTAGACATATTGAGCGGGGGGCACGATTGCTTCGCTTGTTCGCTGAGCCGGGGAATTTTTTCCCTTTTCTTCATTCTGCTAGCCTTTGATCAGTGCAAGTACTTCCCGACCGCTCCGCTTCCTTATATATCCTTTCAATGATACAGTCATAGTTGGATTGCAGCAGAGGCGGTAATGGTCGCTACAGGGCATCCAAAGTGTGCTTCGCTTTCACCGGATCTATCTTCTCCGCCGGAGGTGGATGTTTCTTAGCTCTTACCGATTCAAAGAAGTCATTCACTTGGCCTTCACAGATCTTTTGGTTTTCCTCCTCGCTCCTCTCATATGGTAACTTCTCTAGAGGCTTGAGAGACGATGGACCGTATCTGTATTGCCTCCCGCCTCTGGCTGTACTGCTAGACACAGAGCAGCCGGAGCGGCTGCAGCTGTCTTATTTCGTTTCTTAAGAGGCGGAGCAGCCAGAGGTGAACTGCTACGACGCGCGGAGTAGCCGGAGCTGCGGCGTCTGTGTTCCGCCGTCGCTTACGAGGCGGTGAAGGAGGAGGCAGGCTGCTCGGACGCGCCGGAGCAGGCGGATAAGGAGGCGGATTACTGCCGCCCTCATGCGTCGGAGCAGGAGGCGGAGTGCCCAGCTGACTAGTAGGAGCCGTGAAGTTCAGAACCTTGATGTGCTCCTTCCGCCAAGACACGGAGTATGCATAGCTAGACCTAGCCAAGTCTCCCCATCACTTGTATGGTGGTCAAGCTGGAGCTCCTCAAATCCCTCGGTTATTCCGTCCACCATCACAACAGCATAGCCTTGTGGAACCGGACGACAGTGAAAAGTTGCTCCGGGTGAAGGAGGGAACACTAAGCCGACAACCGCCTTGACTTTGAGCTGATCCCATTGCGTCATAAGGTGGCACTGGTGTGAATCCGTGATAAAATCCACGGGGTAGCTAGGACCCGTCAAGTCAGGCTGCTGAACGAGCTCGGTGAAAGCCACGCTGCTTCTCCGCTGAAATGGCGGGGTAGCTTCTGGGGTAGCATCTTGGGCAGGTTCTCGCAACTGCTGGTTCTCAACATCTCGTTCCTCTAGCTTTCTTACCCTTGCCTCCTCCTCTCTTGGTTTTGTAACGGCCTGCGTCGGGAAACCCAACCTTCCACGCAACAGAGCCTGGCATGCCTCGTGTTCGTCCAGGGTGCTCAGGATTCTCGAGAGCCCTTATGAGCTCGTCGTTCTCTCTATAGGGAACATACTTCCCTTCCCACACTTCGTTGATTGCTTTCCGAAGCTTCGTGACGGGTGTTGCATGTTGCTCGTCCGTCCAACAACACTTCCCTGTTTCAGGGTCCAATGTTTCACCAGCCCCAAAGAACCAAGTCCTACAACGGTTTGGCTAGTGCAATGTCTCTGGTTCGACCGCTTTAGCAATCAGGTCTTGCTCAGCCTTGTCCCACAAAGGCCGGGCTTTGAGGTAGCCACCTGACCCCATGGGATGGTGATGCTCCTTCTTTGCAACATTTGCCTTGTTAGTCACTGACATCTTCTTACTCCTCTCCGATGTCTTGTTGGGCACAAATGCGAGCCAGTGATCTCTTATCTTCTCAAATCGGCAGTTGAATTCTGGAGTCTTGTCTTGGTCAACATACATTGTTTTCAACTCATTCTTCCACCTCCTGAATAGATCTGCCATCTTCTTGAGAGCATAGGACTTGATCAATGGCTCTATAACTGGATTCTCTGGATCCTCCTCTTCCGGTAGGGTGAAATTTACCTTCAGTGCTTTCCAAAGATCTTCTTTCTATCTATCTTCGACAAAAGAAACTTGAAGAAGCTCTTCCTTCTTAGGCACATTCCATAGCTCGATGCTGATCGGGATCATGTCCCTAACAGGAACCCCGTACTCAGCAGAAAATGCTTCCTTGGTCCGGAGGGGTTTAATCCGTTGGCCATCGCGCGCGATTTCTGTGATCGTGAACCTTTCATCCGGGCGCAACTTTTTCTTCGGGCCTCATTTCTTTACTGAAGTATTGCTTGATCCGGAGGGCTATATAAAAGAAGAAAGAAGAGTTAATATATGTACATACCAAAACAATTAATGCATCAGTTAACTAGTCAGCACAGGCTTAATATATATACATATATATACACACACACACACAAATATATATATATATATATATATATGTATATATACTAGTCAGCACAGGCTTAATACCTCGCCGGACTTTGCAAGAGCTGATCCCGACTCCGTTCGGTCACCGGAGCTGTCATCACGGACGCCGGAGCCACCATCGCCATCATGACCGTCCTCCATTGTTTGATCACCGCAGCCTGCTTCCTCTCCTTGCAGGCCTTCTTCGATGTCGTTGAGAAACGACAAGATTACATCACCTCCGTCGCGGATTATGTCCCCCAATATCTCTTCTTGATCCAAGTCTCTTTGATGATCCATAGTTTCTGCAAATATTACAACATGGCAATTAATATATAAACATGAGAGATGGATATAACGAAGTTATCGGGGATGGGGTATATCGACAACGATGACATATACATAGAAAAAATGATATCGGGGAGGGGGTATATATATCGACCCCCCCCCCCTCATGTCGAAGTTATTGGAGAGGGAGTATATCGACCCTAGCTAGTTCACGACCCTCGACCGCTCGGCGATCCACAACCCTCTACCCTAGTTCCCGACCCTCGACCCCCTCATGTCACGTTTTTCTAGTATCAAAGGATTCAACAAAACCATGTCTTCATCATTAGGCGAAAGTAACAGGCGCATGATGGTACGAAGCTCTCCAAAGTTATTCTGGAACGAAATCCCAGATAGAATAATTCGCTTTTTGGTACAAAGTATAGCAAGAGCCTTCCGAATATCGCTATTTGGAAGGCCTTTGCTGAATTTTGTACCAAAAGGCGGATTATCCTATCCGGGACTCCGTTCCAAAATAACTTTGGAGAACTTCGTACCATCATGCCCCAGTTACTTACGGCTAATGATGAAGCCATGGATTTCTTCAATACTTTGAAACTAGGCAACCTCTCGACCCCTCGGCGATCCTCGACCCCTCGACGACCCTCGACCCTTGAACACTCGGCCCCTCGATGACCCTTGGACCATCAACCCTAGAACCCTTGAACCATCGACCCTCGACCCTAGAACCCTCGAACCCTCGAACCCTCGACCCTCGAACCCTCGACCCCTTGACGACCCTCGACTCTTGAACCCTCAACCCTCTACCCTAGTTCACGACCCTCGACTGCTCGGCGATCCTTGGAGAGTTGGTCGAGAGAGAGGGGGTTGATCGACGCTCGAAGAAGAAGAAATAGACTAACCTAAAATGCACTAACAACAACTAACCTAAAATGCACTATAAATCAACTAACCTAAAATGCACTAACCTAAATCAACTAACTCAACATATGAAGAAGGAAATGCTATCGGAGAGGGGGTATATCGACCCCCCCTCATGTATCCACATACATATATCTATACATACATACATCCATCTATGGATCATCATTGGAAAAAAATGCATACATCCATGGATCATCATTTCTCATATATATATCCATCTATAGACACATACATATATAAATGGAAAAAATGCTATGAAAAAATACATATATGAACAAAAATACATATATACTTGGTAAATATTCTATGAACATCATTTCTCATATATATCAATGCATACATCCATGGATCATCATTGCTCATATATCCATAGTCATATATAAAAACTTTCTATATATGAACAAAAAACTTTCTATGAACAAAAAAAACATTTTTGACATATCTAGCATATTCTAAATTTTCCTAACTCTTTTACAACCAGAAAAATTACTTCAACTTCATGACAGTACCCACACTCCATTTCACCAAAAACCTTTTGATCCATAGTTCAAATTTTTCAAATTTCATTCAAATGAAATTTGAATCAGATTCAAATTACTTTCTGAAAACCTATTCTAAACCACTCCAAAATTTTGAAATTTTGCCATCGCGTTGCTGCTGCTCCTCTCCTTCTCCTCTCTTTCTCCTCTCCTTCTGCTCTTCAACGCGTCAGGGCCGGCGGCGACCATGGAGCAG
>NC_041385.1:37001247-37024485 GCF_002162155.2 Triticum dicoccoides | reverse complement strand
GATGGCTGGAGTCTGGCGACGAGGACAGCGTGCTCGAGGCGGCACGTGGTGACGGGGACGGCGGGCTCGGGGCGGCGCGGGGAGGTGACACGATGGCGCGGGGTGGCGCACGGTGTCGCTGTCGGGGCGGCACGGGGCACGGGCGGCGACCACGGGCGCGGGTGACGGCGACGAGGAGTAGGGCGTCGCGGCAGAGGGCGGCATCGGCTTCGAGGAGAATGAGGAACGGAATGAATTTTTTGACAAGTGTTGTATATATAGCCAGAGTTTTGTCCCGGTTGGTTGGGCTGCTAAAAAAGAGACCTTTGGTCTCGGTTGGTGGCAACAACTGGGCCTAAAGGGGGGCATTGGTCCCGGTTGGTGCCACGAACCGGTACCAATGCCACCCTTCAGAGCACCAACCGGGACCAAAGGCCTTGTGCTGCCCGCGCCCAAATGTTCAGTCCCACCTCGCTAGTTGAGAGGGGCTCGGAGTGGTTTATAAGCCGCACTACGGCTGCCCTCTCGAGGTCCTCTCAAATGCAGGCTTACTGGGCCTAATCACGCACTATGCTGCCTGTGGGCCTACTAGGCCTTCTACGGGCCTGAATCCTGGCCCATGGTTGGGTTTCTCGTCGTATTCAGGCCGTGCTGGCCCAGTAGGTGGCACTTTTTTTATATTTTTTTTCTTTTTTGCTTTATTATTTTATTTTGTTTCTACATACCGTCGCTATTTTTATTTATTTTATTCAAGTTTATTTATTTTACTTTATTAAAGTTTATTTTCTTTCTACTTATTTGTTAAAGCTTATTTTGTTTCTACTTATTTTTTATTTTGTTTCTACTTCTTTATTTTCTTTTATTTTTTGCTTTTTTACTTATTTTATGAAAATTATTTTTATTTATTTATTTTATTAAATTTTCTTTATTTTACTTTATTAAAGTTTATTTTGTTTGTGCTTATTCATTAAAGTTTATTTTGTTTCTACTCATTTATTTTATTTTGTTTCTACTAATTTATTTTCTTTTTTTTTGCTTTTTTATTTATTTTATGAAAATTCTTTTGCTTTTAATGTTTTGAATAGAAAATACTTTGATAATTTTAGTTGCATTAATTTTATATAGTTTTAGTTTCAATAATACTAGAGGTTTATGAAAGCATTTCAAATGAACTCTTAAAAGGTTGAAAGTTGGCATGGTATCATCATTTCACCCACATAGCATGTGCTAAAAAGTTGAGAGGCTTACGACAAAAACTGGATGCACTTCGTGTACAAAAGAAACAATCTCTTTGGAAGTATCAGGGATTCAGACGAAAACTCATCTGTTACAAAGGGATTTCATTTGTTCAAATGTAATTGCAGTGATATTCTACACCAAAGGCATCATCATAATAGTTGTTGATAGAAAGTCTTCACTTTTTCTTCGCTTGTGTTCTTTGCTTATTGTGCCGTAACCATGGATAATCTTCATCGTTTAACAGGGCGCTTGGGTCAGCCTTGACTTTGAAGGGAGGAATTTCATGAAACTTTTCATAATCTTCAGACACGTCTGCCTTGCCCTCCAATCCCACGATGTCTCTTTTTCCTGAAAGAACTATGTGGCGCTTTGGCTCATCGTATGATGTATTCGCTTCCTTATCTTTTCTTTTTCTCGGTTTGGTAGACATGTCCTTCACATAGAAAACTTGTGCCACATCATTGGCTAGGACGAATGGCTCGTCTGTGTAGCCCAGATTGTTCAGATCCACTGATGTCATTCTGTACTATGGGTCTACCTGTACCCTGCCTCCTGACAGATTGACCCATTTGCACTTAAACAAAGGGACCTTAATATCATTTCCATATCAAGTTCCCATATGTCCACTATGTAACCATAACATGTGTCCTTTCCCCTCTTGGTTGTTGCATCAAAGCGGACACCACTGTTTTGGTTGGTGCTCTTTTGATCTTGGGCAATCGTCTAAAATGTATTCCCATTTATCTCGTACCCTTTGTAGGTCATTACAGTCGAAGATGGTTCCCTCACCAACGAGTACAGGTCATCAGAAACAGTGCTGTCACACCTGAGATGTGTTTGGAACCAACTGCCGAAACTCCTGATGCGTTCACATGTAATCAAGTCATCACACTGGTCGGGGTGTTTGGAGCGCAAAATTTTCTTGTGTTCATCGACATACAGGGTCACCATGGTAGAATTATGTAGAACCATGTAGTGTGCTTGAGACCAAGAATGCCCGTACCTACATACTATTGAGTCCCCTCCTAGCGTGCCTTTTCCACCCAGTCTCCCCTCATACCGCGATTGAGGGAGACCTATCTTCTTAAGGTCAAGAATGAAGTCAACAAAAAACCCAATGACATCCTTTGTTTGATGGCCCATGGAGATGCTTCCTTCTGGCCTAGCGCGGTAACGGACATATTTCTTTAGGACTCCCATGAACCTCTCAAAGGAGAACATATTGTGTAGAAATGCAGGGCCCGGAACGAAAATCTCGTCGACTAGATGAACTAGGACGTGCGTCATGATATTGAAGAAGGATGGTGGGAACACCAGCTCGAAACTGACAAGACATTGCGCCACATCACTCCTTAACCTTGGTAGGATTTCTGGATCGATCACCTTTTGAGAGATTGCATCGAGGAATGAACATAGCTTCACAATGGCTAATCGAACGTTTTCTGGTAGAAGCCCCCTCAATGCAACCGGAAGCAGTTGCGTCATAATCACGTGGCAGTCATGAGACTTTAGGTTCTAGACCTTTTTCTCTGCCATATTTATTATTCCCTTTATATTCGACGAGTAGCCAAACGGGACCTTCATACTGAGCAGGCATTCAAAGAAGATTTCCTTCTCTTCTTTGGTGAGAGCGTAGCTGGCAGGACCTTCATACTGCTTTGGAGGCATGCCGTCTTTTTCGTGCAAACATTGCAGGTCCTCCCGTGCCTCTGCTGTATCTTTTGTCTTCCCATACACGCCCAAGAAGCCTAGCAGGTTCACGCAAAGGTTCTTCGTCACGTGCATCATGTCGATTGAAGAGCGGACCTCTAGGTCTTTCCAGTAAGGTAGTGATACGTCCATTTTGCGTCATTCTTTTATATCGATATTTATTGCATTATGGGCTGTTATTACACGTTATGTCACAATACTTATGGCTATTCTCTCTTATTTTACAAGGTTTTCATGAAGAGGGAGAATGCCGACAACTGGGATTCTGGGCTGGAAAAGGAGCAAATATTGGAGACCTATTCTGCACAGCTCCAAAAGTCCTGAAACTTCACGAAAGTCATTTTGGGAATTAATAAAAAATATCTAGTGGAAGAAATACCTGAAGGGGCCACCCACCACCCATGAGGGTGGGGGGCGCGCCCTACCCCCTGGGCGCGCCTCCCTGCCTCGTGGGCCACCTAGCAGCCCTCCGATGCCCATCTTCTGCTATATGAAGCCTTTTACCCTGGAAAAAAAATCATAAGCAAGCTCACAGGACGAAACTCCGCCGCCACGAGGCGGAACCGTGGCGGAACCAATCTAGGGCTCCGGCGGAGTTGTTCTACCGGGGAAACTTCCCTCTAGGAAGGGGAAATCATCATCATCGTCATCACCAACGATCCTCTCATCGGGAGGGGTCAATCTCCATCAACATCTTCACCAACACCATCTCCTGTCAAACCCTAGTTCATCTCTTGTATCAAATCTTTGTACCAAAATCTCAGATTGGTACCTGTGGGTTGCTAGTAGTGTTGATTACTCCTTGTAGTTGATGCTAGTTGGTTTATTTGGTGGAAGATCATATGTTCAGATCCTTAATGCATATTAATACCCCTCTGATCATGAACATGAATATGCCTTGTGCGTAGTTACGTTTGTTCCTGAGGACATGGGTGAAGTCTTGCTATTAGTAGTCATGTGAATTTGGTATTCGTTCGATATTTTGATGAGATGTATGTTGTCTCTCCTCTAGTGGTGTTATGTGAACGTTGACTACATGACACTTCACCATTATTTGGGCCTAGAGGAAGGCATTGGGAAGTAATAAGTCGATGATGGGTTGCTAGAGTGACAGAAGCTTAAACCCTAGTTTATAAGTTGCTTCGTAAGGGACTGATTTGGATCCACTTGTTTCATGCTATGGTTAGGTTTACCTTAATACTTCTTTTGTAGTTGCGGATGCTCGCAATAGGGGTTAATCATAAGTGGGATGCTTGTCCAAGAAAGGGCAGTACCCAAGCACCGGTCCACCCACATATCAAATTATCAAAGTAAGGAACGTGAATCATATGAGCGTGATGAAAACTAGCTTGACGATAATTCCCATGTGTCCTCAAGAGCGCTTTTCTCTATATAAGAATTTTTCCAGGCTTGTCCTTTCCTAAAAAAGGATTGGGCCACCTTGCTGCACCTTATTTACTTTCATTGCTTGTTACTCGTTACAAATTATCCTATCACAAAACTATCCATTACCTACAATTTTAGTGCTTGCAGAGAATACCTTACTGAAAACCGCTTGTCATTTCCTTTTTCTCCTTGTTGGGTTCGACACTCTTACTTATCGAAAGGACTACAATAGATCCCCTACGCTTGTGGGTCATCAAGACTCTTTTCTGGCGCCGTTGGCAGGGAGTGAAGCGCGGTAAGGAAACATTTATACAGTGTGCTGAAATTTACTGTCACTTGTTAGTATGGAAACTAATCCTTTGAGGGGCTTGTTTGGGGTATCTTCGCCCCGACCAATAGAGCAAATAGTTGCTCCTCAACCTACTGAAAATGTTTATTTTGAAATTCCTTCGGGTATGGTAGAGAAACTGCTAGCTAATTCCTTTGTAGGAGATGGAACATTGCATCCCGATTTACACCTTATCTATGTGGATGAAGTTTATGGATTATTTAAGCTTGCAGGTATGCCTGATGATGTTGTTAAGAAGAAGGTCTTCCCTTTATCTTTGAAGGGAGATGCATTGACATGGTATAGGCTATGTGATGATATGGGATCTTGGGACTATAAACGATTGAAATTGGAATTTCACTAGAAGTTTTATCCTATGCATCTTGTTCATCGTGATCGTAATTATATATATAATTTTTGGCCTCGCGAAGGAGAAAGCATCGCTCAAGCTTGGGGGAGGCTCAAGCCAATGTTATATTCATGCCTCAATCATGAGCTCTCAAGAGAAATGATTATTCAAAAAATTTATGCTCGGCTTTCTCTCAATAATCGTACCATGCTCGATACTTCTTGTGCTGGTTCTTATATGATGAAGACTATTGAATTCAAGTGGGATTTATTGGAAAGAATTAAACGCAACTCTGAAGATTGGGATTCTGAGATGGTAAGGAGTCAGGTATGACACCTAAGTTTGATTGTGTTAAATCTTTTATGGATACTGGTGCTTTTCGTGGATTTAGCACTAAATATGGACTTGACTCTGAGATAGTAGCTTCCTTCTGTGAATCATTTGCTACTCATGTTGATCTCCCTAAGGAGAAGTGGTTTAAATATAATCCTCCCACTGAAGTAAAAGTAGTTTCACCTGTTACAAGTGAAGAAAAGACTATCACTTACACTACAAAAAAAGACACATCTGTGACATTTTGGGCCGAACGAATTTTTTTCTGTCATACATATGACACTTCTATGACGATAATTGTGACAAACCCGGTATCATCATAGATGTGGAGGGCTCCTACTTCTATGACAAAAAATCATGACAGAAAATGGGCTTTTCGTCCTGGGCGGGCGGGAGATGCAGCTGCATGACATTCTTTGGGCCGTCCATGACGAAAAAAAACCGTGGTAGAAGCGAGGGCGAGGAAAATTTTGGGGAGTTCCCGGTTACGGTGGGTGGTCGGCGGCCGAGCGATGCACGTTTCTCTCGTACACGTACATGCGTGTGTGTGAGGCGTTGGCTCTATCTGAACCTGAGCGAGGCGTTGGGCTCTAACTGAACCCGAGCGATTGCACTGCAGGCTACGCGTTACTGAACCCGAGCGATCGATCGATGGCTGTTAACTGAACCCAATCAAGCGATTCCTTCACTACTGCTGCTAACTGAAGCCGATCGATGCTGCCTCTCTGGATGAACAGTGAGCGTTGCGGGGGAGGGGGGGGGTTGGATGAACAGTGAGCGGTGGGAGTGGATGAACATGACCCGTGGTGTTGCCTCTGGATGAACAGGACCCCGATCGATCGAGCCGGTTGGGGCTGGATGAATAGGACCCCGTGGAGGGCTGGATGAACAGGACGACCCCGTGGAGGGATGGATGAACAGTAGACGATGGAGGGGTGGATGAACAGTAGCCCGTGGAGGAGTGGTTGAACAAGAGCCCGTCGAGAGGGGTGGTTGAACAGTAGCCGGTGGAGTAGCGCGCGGTGGAGGCTGGATGAACAGGAGCCCGTGGATGAACAGTCGCAGGTGGAGGCTGGAGGAGGTCGACTGTGGATGAACAGTAGCCCGTGGAGGCTGGAGGAGGTTGACGGTGGAGATGAACAGTATCCCGTGGAGTCCCGTTTTGCGGTACGCCACACCCCTCCTGATGAACAGGACCCCCGTTTCGATCGTAGCGCTCCAACACAAGTCCGTTTCGTTCATTTTGCGGTACGCCACACCCCTCCCGATCAACAGGACCCCCATTTCGACCGTAGGAGGTCTGTTTCCTTCGTTTTGCGGTACACCAGACCCCTCCCGATGAACAGGATCCCGTTTAGAACGTGGCCGGTCGGGCACAAGGCCGTTTCATCCGTTCTGCGGTACGCCAGGCCTCGTTTCCATCGCATGTTCCATCCAAGCCCTCCTGATGAACACGACGACGCATTCCGTTTCGACCCAGCCTGTTGGCTCCCCATGAACACGATGACCACGCTGTTTCTCCGTTCCGACCCAGCCATGTACACGAGCCCTGGTTGTACGTATGCGCGAGTAGGCGTTTGACACCCCGCCCGTATGTACGTACGTGGCCGTATTTTCTTTCTTGCACCCTAGCCATTGTAGTACGTGTACATGCTACGTGCGCGCCTCTACTATGACACGTGCGCGCCTCTACATCCACCAGTATATACGTACATGTTCGTGACCAGAATGACAATGCTACATATGCTTCGACCAGGTGGGTCCCGACTGTCAGGCACTTCCTTGCGTGCGAAGATGTAGCTGGTGGGTCCCAGCAGTCAGGGGGGCGAATCATTTTTTTTCGGACGCACTTTCTTGCATGCGAAGATGTAGGTGGTGGGTCCCAACAGTCAGGAGGGCGAATCATTTTTTTGCCCTGACGCACTTCCTTGCGTGCGAAGATGTAGCTGGTGGGTCCCAGCAGTCAGGGGGAAATGTTTTTTCGCCAAATACGGTGGCCCGTCCGGTGGGTCCCCGCTGTCAGGTGGAGGAATAATTATTTTGCGCGTAATAAAGAGGCACTTCCTTATTGCGGTCGTGGACACAGCTAACAGCCTCTCCACGTACAGTCCTCGTCCGATGGAAGCTGTTCCTTGACCACGTTGACCACGCCGTGCCGAGAGAACCAGGGCGGTGGACGACGGCGAGGCCTAGCAAGGGGACGACGCGGAGCCGGGGAAGACGTGGCAGTGGATGCCCACGCATAGAGGAGTTTGATGGTTCACTCGTTCGGTTGCGGTGTGAGGCTGCCGCCGCCGCAGAATAACAGGGGGGTGTGGGTGCGTAGAGGGATGGCCTGGCCAGCGGTGGGAGTAGTAGGGGGCGGTGAGGCCTCCGCGGCATCACAACCGGTCACGGGCGGCAGGAGCAGGCGACACGACCGGCGCTGCTTTGGGCGGCTGGAGCAAGAAGACTAGAGGTTGAAGAAGCACTACAGCCGTTGGATGGACATCGTATGGTCACTAGAGCTAGAATTGTTCATATATTGACTAAAGTTGACAAAGGCCTCCGTCCGAGTCAACTTAGTAGGCCCACAAGTCAGCCTCCCACCAAGGTGGGTCCCAGCTAGCAGGGGGTATTCATTTTTTTGTGCGTAATAAGGAGGCACTTCCGGTGGGTCCGAGCTGACAGCGGGGGGACGTTTTTTTTTGTGAAATACGGTGGCCCGTCCGGTGGGTCCCATCAGTCAGGGGGAAATGTTTTTTTGCAAAATACGGTGGCCCGTCCGGTGGGTCCCAGCAGTCAGCGGGAAACGTTTTTTTCACGAAATACTGGTGGCCTGTCCGGTGGGTCCCTGCTGTCTGGTGGAGGAATAATTATTTTCCGCGTAATAAGGAGACACTTCCTTGCGGCTGCCGTGGACCCAGCTGTCAGCCTCTCCATGTACAGTACTCTTCCGATGGAAATCTGTCATTGACCACATTGACCACGCCGCGCCGAGAGCACCACGGCGGTGGACGACGGCGAGGCCTAGGAAGGGGACGACACGGAGCCGGGGAAACGCGGCAGTGGAAGCCCGCGTGGAGAGGAGTACGAGGGTTCACCGTTCAGCTGCGGTGTGAGGCTACCGTCGCTGCAGAATAACAGGGGGTGCGGGTGAGTAGAGGGATGCCCTGGCCAGCGGTGGGAGTAGTAGGGGGCGCTGAGGCCTGCACGGCAGCATAGCCGGCCACGGAAGGCAGGAGCAGGCGGTCTCGCTGGCGTTGCTTTGGCGGCTGAAGAAAGAAGATCAAAGATTGAAGAAACACGACGGCCGTTGGAGTGACATCCAATGGTTACGTCTACTAGAATCGTTTGTTGATGTATATAATAACTAAAAAAATCTTGCATACGCGTCAACTAAACAGGCCCACAAGTCAGACCACTCCCTCTTTTTTTTAATAATTTATATATAGCTCATGGCAACTTCTGATGCAATTTATTGAGTCGTTTTTTTGGTTGGCCAGGGCCAATTTCGCATATTTCTGTGGGTTCCAAACTATTTTTAATACCGAAATGTCAAGCCAGATTTAAAGTACTTTGAAGATATATTTAAATTAGGTTAATGCCCAGTGAAATAGGAATCTAAAAATGTGAAAAAATTCAGAAATTATAAAGTAATTGCCAATTTGGCATCTGTTTTTATATTTACAACCCATTTCATATTACTTTCAAGATTTTCAGGCGTCTTGAAAGAGTTGCAGCCTATCAGGGCATAGAAAAATAAGTAGGCCTGTATTGGGTATTTTTCAGAAAAAATAAACTGGGGTCATTTTCACAAAGAGAAAATAGCTGGGCTGGTCACATGGTGAACATAAAATATAAGCCTGGGCTAGACGGGCCAAAGCCCAGTTCAAACCCTGCTCCGTCTCAACAATAAAAAAAAATACTGCTCGAGTAGCTACGTCACAGGTGTCAGCCGATCTTGCGCTGTTCTCTTGTCTATTGACTATATACACTCACAATGTCGTGGGTCCCAGATGTCAGGAAAACACTAGGAGGAAGCATTTTATTTTTCCATGCGCTCACGTGGTGGGCCCCTACTGTCATCCTCTCCACGTACTGCTGCCGATTCCTGTTGTTTGCTGACGGGCGGCGCCGTGGTGAGCGCACCAAAGCATGCGGAGGACGTCGACGTTAACGATTTAGGAGACGATGGGGCGGCGATGCGTGCGCTGAGGCGCAGCCAGCCATGGGAGGCGGAAGCAGGCGGCCCCACCGGCGCTGGTTTGGTTTTGGCGGCTGGAGGAAGACAGGACTGAACAAACACGACAGACTGTAAAAGCAGTAGGAGTACTTAACAACCTTAACTGAAACCAGCAGGGGCACTAAACAACCAAAGCTGAAACCAGTATGAGTACTTATACAGGTTCAACCGTACAAAGCACGCCTCGAACAGTGCTACTTTGCCTACAGTTAACCAATGGTGAGGCCGTCAAGCCCCAGGACAAGGCCCAGGCGCCACCCCACGCATCTACAACCTTCTGAAAGCGGCTTCATCTCGCAACGTGGTCAATAAACACGATATTCGCTTTAGAGCCATGGAAAAGCATGAACATAATCTTCTGTCCTATTCTCCAAGATGGATGGGCCTTCATTATTTGAGAGCACCCATGAATAAGTATCTATTCACCTCCAAGGGGAATTGAGTAGGTCGACATAAACATCATGTTGTGACCAAGCGCAAGTCTGACCCGACCATGGTCAGGCATCTGTATAGGAACAATAGAACTGGGCAGTTCCTGTTTCAAGAAGATCACAGCTGTAAAACTATGTATAAGCAATAGTTTATGAACAACATATATAACAGAAAACAGCTCGTACCATAAGTTTCTCGACACAGTTGGACCTGTTCAACGAGTGCAGCATTCGCACACATATCCCATGTGGCCTTCCACCATTGAAATGCCCCACAAGGACCTCAAGACGATCAATAAAGTGTAGGAACTTGTGGATGTCGATCCAGTCAACTTCAGTGCCATCAGTAACAGTCGAGTTATTACAGAGTAACCAACGAGCAGACTGCTTAAATCTGAAAAAACCTACATGTGCCACCAATTATAAGAAAATATTAGTTAGAAGTAGCATCTTCGTGAGAGATTCGTTGCTAATCCTAAAGTTAAATTGTGATTAATTAGATAGAATAGGTGGATTAAGAAGTAATCGAGGCAACAAGCAAGAACCAGATACAAAACTAACATGGATGAACAACTGGAACAACGTCGGGATGGAAGATCGCAGTGAAGATGAGACCAGGTTCTGCTATTTCCATCAACATTCATGCGCCAAATTTCAGTCCGTAACACTTGAGAAAGTTTATCCAAGTTCGGCCATAAAAAACCAGCGATCTTCTTGGTTCATGAACCCAACTCAGAACTCATATCCATGGCTTGTCTTCACTGTGACCATTAAACTAGTGTATTCAGTTATGGCAAGGCCGAGCATCTTGAGTACATGTTTCTGGCAGAGCAAATAATACACTCCAGGAAAAATAATATGAGAACACAACATGTTCAAAAAAACCCCACCCTCCCGGATAGAAAAGCGGATTCTAGGAACATACTGTGTGTGTTTCAAAATGCTGTGTTAGGATGAGAAGGAACAAGTGTGGCATCTCGCCGAGGGCGCAGAAACCTGTAGGGTCCTTGCACTTTGAGCACTGCAAATGAAACACACTAGATTCAGTAGGAAGAAAAATGTATCAACGGCGGCGGTTGCCATCCTAGGATTACCTGCGACCAAGGGACTTGGATATATCGGGGATGGATGAAGAATTCGTACCTGGTTCTCCATGAGAAAACCCTATGCAATCGCCGAGAGGGGGTTTTCTCTGAACAAGCATACGAGGGAGAAGGGGATTCAGGCCCAATGAAATATTGCCGCTTCGTCCGTCCATCTTACTGCTAAAGCTGGAGGGGGGGTTGTAATCTAACGGTCATTGGGCATTACTGCGGTGCTACGACCGGGGTGTGTCTACTGTGAAGTTGTGCACTCTAATTTGTGCATATGGCACGTGGACCCCGTTGCCGGTTGCCCCACATATCAGCGAAAGGAAGTAGAAAGACAGGAGTAACTAGTTACACATAAATATATATTTTGACAGAGAGATACTCCCTCTGTAAAGAAATATACAAAATATTTTATATCACAGATAGGCTCACCTTGCCGAGAAATATACTCCCTCTCTAACACACGGGCATTATGGGGTTCAGCTTTTTTTTATGGGGGTTCAGCTGAGAATATAATACTCAGATAGGCTCACGGTTCTGGACTTTGGGCCGCAGGCCGACCCTGCATTCTTGGGGGCCCATGTGTTCTACCTCAGCACTTTTCATATTGCAAGCGATCGGTATGGCGCTGGTTTTAGATGCTGCTGCAAGGCGAATATACAAAATTGAATAAAGCACGGCAACTGTTGGAATGAAATCGAACGACAGTTCTTGACCAGCAATCAGAGTTGCAATTCTGTCAACAATATACCATGTGATAAATAATACTGTCGTACTACTTATACACACAGGACACTTGTTTCATCATGCCAGATTATTACATCAAAATCTCTCGAAGGATAGATCAGTTCGGCAGTTGCGTGCTGCTACTGAAGAATTTCAAAGTTGATTTGGACGAGCTCTCCTTGCCGAGAAAGTTTGATTTTGACATCATCCCCTACGCAAGATATGATTCAGATTTGAACCTTGACCATCCTTTAGCATCAATCATCATGCGATCATCCTTTGTACCTATGGTATATTGAGCAGGTTCATTCACACCAAGGCTGCGCATGGTAAGAGAAACTTGGCCGCGGTCGCCCGGATTGTTGAACGACTCCCTCGTTGCTCTAGGAATTCTTTGTTTGCAAACAAGAAGACATACCCAAACAGTTAGATCAACACAGTGAATCATGTGAAACAACATGGAAAGAAAAAAGAACAAAGCACTTGGGCGTCCAATGCTTACCAAGAAGGTGGACATGTCAGTTTTTGTAAGGACTTTGGTATATGAAGTGCGAACTGCAGCCCAGTCTGTTCCCGGTGCAACTGCATGGGCCGGAGCAGATGCAAGTGCAAGTGTTGGTGCAGGTGCCGAAGCTGCTGCTGCTGCCAGAGATGGTGCCCCTTGTAGAGCTGGTGCCGGTGTCGGAGCAGGTGCCGGTGTCGATGCTCGATCCTCCGGTAGATCAGACTGATCCGCTGATGCGGTCGGTACCCAATCCTCAGCTGGATCAGACTGAGCTGCTACCGCTATCAGTGCTAGAGCAACTACCGGTGCTCAATTCGTTGCTGAAGGTGGTACCAATGTGCGAGACAGCGGCGATCGTGTCTGGTCTGCTATGATCAGCTTTCTAACTTGACTAGGATCGGTGACCGTGATCCAGTTTTTTTCTTCATTTCTTTTAAATGCGAGAAGGACTAATTGCGGCGTTTTTGTTAAACCAAACTTCAATTCATCATAGGGATTCAGCTTGTACTCAGACAACAGACTGATCCAATTTTTTCCAGTAATATAAGTGACGGACAGTGCCTTCGTTACTGACACGACATAAGAAGTGAAACCTACAAAAATAGCCATCGTAGAGCAAACCAAACGGTTTATTCTGTGATGAATGTCACATGGCAAAACCTGCATCACAAAAATGCAGGAAAAGAAATAAAACATGACATTAAATCAATAAGATTTAGACAGTAAATCAATAAGATTTACTTGATGTGACATGAGTGAATACTTACCAGGAAATCACTATGTTGAAGTACTAAACAGAAGATTGATCGTCCAACTACGCGTGGCATGCAGGGGCCCCGCCTACTCCCATAAGCAGGATAGTCCAAAGGTTGTCACAAATCATACGGACCGAACATCCATGGGACTGGAAATCCTGGTGGGTGCGATAAACCCTGCAATGCATACATATATTGGAGTGTAACCATAATTGATAAACCGTCCTCACAAAAAATATGATCTGGATACTTCAAAATATACAGACTGAATTGAGTGGACAAACATTAACATAGACCGTTCTCAGGACTGACCACACACCAAAAGTGGCAGTACTAATAAACAATACAGGGTTCACAAACACAAATCAAGTACTGAACAATAGTACTTACTACAGACAAGCGAAGTTGCACTAACTAAACTCTGCAGACTATTTCTTGCCACCGACCTATGGGATGAACCCCGCATAACTGACTAGGCCATGGACTTCGTGTGAGATGTCTACATGCACCATCACCATCTTGTCAACCTTGGAGAATCTAACAGAGTGGTCTTTCCACTCATAAACATGATGATGAAGACATGCCGCATCAGATTTGTTGGGAAGCTTTACAAGAACCACACCCTTCGTAATAGAAGGCACATCCAGGAAATTGTTGTGGTCAAGTACAGCCTCAAGAACACGCCTGACAACAAAGCTACAGGAAAACACTAGTTCAGGACACGTGGCGACAAGAACATGTGAGCTGGATAGTTCAGCAGTAGAACTCATCATCAGGTCTTCCAGTTCACACGACATGACTTTGAGAACTTCATCTCCACCGCGGACCTGGTTCTAATTCAAACAGAAACCATATTTTATTACTACCTCTGTTCAGAAATATAAGATGATTTTCGATATTATACTCCATATATGACTACATATACACACAGAAATGAGTGAACAAAGACACTAGAACATGTCTTCAAAGGCATGAGAGCAGAGGGATTACTTGCAATATCCATAACACAAGTTACTGAGGCAAATATACCCTCTTCAAAGGTAGCATTGATGTTCATAAAGTACTCCCTCCGTCCCAAAATTCTTGTCTTAGATTTGTCTAGATACAGATGTATCTAATTTAGATACATCCGTATCTAGACAAATCTAAGACAAGAAATTTGGGACAGAGGAAGTAGTTGAAAGTAATCTATAAGAAATCAGTGTCAACCTCTCACATGTTTTGGTTAAAAGGGGAATTTAGAACCGTCATTTGGCACACTAAAATCACATGCAAGATCACCCAGAAAGTTGTACTACTAGTACTAGTACTGCGTGTTAGATGAAAAAACACGATCAAGATCGAGAAAAAGATCGTCAACAAGAGACATTACCTGGACTTGCTTAATGAGGGATCCCGGAGAGGGGGGCTTGGACAGGGCGATGGCTTTGAGCTTGTCTGCGGTAGTCTCGGCGGGGTGCTTGCGCTTCTTCGTACCATGAGCCTCGAAGGTTTTGGCCAGAGCCATAGACATCACGCCGGCCGGTGCTCCGGCGTCCATCCAAGAGAGGAAGCTGAGAGAGAAGAGTGAAAGGAGGAACGAGATGAGGGAGAAGCAAAGCGAGTGGGGGTTTTCTTCAAGAGAGGGAGCTGAGAGAGAAGAGTGAAGTGATGGTTTCTTCGTCCGTCCAACTTACTGCTGGAAAGGAGGGTGTTTTGTGATTTGACGGCTCATTGGGCATTACTACAGCGGTTCGATCGGGGTAGTCTACTGTCACTCTACTACGGAGTAATTGAGTGCATGGCTGGTGGACCCAGGTGCTGGCTGTCCCACACGTCGGCGAAAGTGAGTAATTTAGTGCATGGCTGGAGGAGGATCCGCACGGTAGAGCGTGTCCACTGTTTTTCTAAAGAAAAAATGATCACAGCAAGCGTTTCCACTCTTACGACAGAGGAGTGTGAAACACGGCAGCCACTTGAACATACACAGTGCTCCTACTACTAGGCATGTGGAGTGGTTCATACGTCAGTACTACACAATCTTGTTGCTAGTGTAGTAAGGGAATCCACAACGTTTAGAGGTTGTATCGCCTCTAAGCTGGGACCCACATGTCTGCCTCTAAATTTTGCCCAAAACTGTGCAGTGTATAAAGTTCAGTTTGGCCTCCAAGGTGGACCCCATAGCAACCACCATGCACCTAAAAATTGATTTTTCAATCAACCAATTTAGCATATAGCATGCACCTGTGAGCATGACAAGTAGGGACTCGGTATTATTTTAGTCTGAAGGGAAAGTTGGAGGCACCTCTTAGCTTGGAGTAGATGCTAACCATTTTAGCTTGGAGGCAGTCCTTTGCAGTGTATGGCGCCTGCCTCCAACTCATTAGAGACAACCATGGAGGCGGGAAAAGAGCACATTGTGGATGCTATGATGATAACAAATGATGTTGTGCGCATGTCAACTACTCCTATATGTAACATAGTACCGCTTTTTTGACTGTCCGATCGAGAATGAACGGTGAGATCAATGTTAACAGAACTAGGTCCACAGCACATGGAGAGTATGGTGCTACAGTACTCCATGAAACATGAACCATATGAAGCACGAATAGTGTTAGGCAGGGTGTATGAAGGGTGCACGAGATGGGAGCAAAAGTTCCCTTCTCGACCCACTTTTGGGTGTTTGGCAGAGTGCATGAAGGGTGCATGAGTCCACACTAGTAGGTTGAGAAAAATACACGAAGAGGAAACAACTATATTGAGATGAGAATGCAACCAAACACACCCACACGCTTTGTGCTACAGTGACTAATCTACACCGTCTGATTTTGATCCAACGGTCATGTTGCGCCGAGACATGGACATGCCCATGCAGAGGGCGTCTAAACACCACCGAAGTCCCTCTGCTTCTCGAGGCGCACGACGTTGTTGATGCAGGGTGCAACCGCCCGCAGAGCCCACTCCCGGTCGACGGGAGCCAGCTCGTCAAAGACGGCGTCCAATGGCACGAATGGATTCCGGTGACGGAGCCCTGAAAGGATTCGCCCGGCAACGGTGACGGCAGCCTGCAACCCCTCCTTATCCAGCTCAGCCCCCACCATCGCGTGGAGACGGCTTAGCTCCTCGGAGATATAGGTGAAGAAGGAGACCAGGTCAGGAAGCCGCAGCTCGTTGAAGTCGACCGGGTGGTCGAACGGGTTTAGCCCAACGCGCGCAGCCGCAACACGTGCGTGCAACTTGGTTCACCAAGTGGCTGAGGCGATCCTGGACCTCGTCACGATCGGTCCGCTCGCGCTCCAGCCGGCTCCCCTGACGGCCTATCGTATCTCCCGCTTTCTGCAGCAATGCTGCCGACGCCTCGAGCATCTTTGTGGTGGACGGCTGCCGCTTTTGAAGCTCCGTGAACTCCCGCACATAATGGAGGAGCATGGAACTCCTCTCCTCGAGCTCACGGAGCTCCACGTCCTTGGCCCTGAGCTCCGCATCCTTGGCGTGGAGCCCTGTGTCAGGTGCCTCACCTCGGACTCCGTGATCTACTTCGACGCCATGGCACCAGGTAGAAGCAATGGGGAGAGGAAGCTAGAAAAGGGGGCGAAACGGCTGAAAGGCAATGCAATCTATGGGAAGGCGGAGGGAGCCAGCCGAGGAGCAGGGAATCTTTTGGTTTTCACCATGTTAAAACACCAGTCGACGACTTCTCACCTCAGGGAGCAGTGGGTTTTACAGGCGGAGTCATCATGACTAATTGCTGCCGCGCCTGCTCCCGTCAATCAAAAAATTAAAAATCCAGCCGCGCCTGCTCCCGTCAGTCAAAAAATTAAAAATCCTGCCGCACCCAAACACCAGAGGAACGCCGCAGTGGATATTTAAATTTACCTGCCGGCAAGTAGATAAAAAAGGGGTGAAAAAGCAAATGTGGCGGCATCCTAGCTAATCGGTCGAACTAGCCCAACTAGCTAGCCACCATGCTTCACTGATGTACTCGGCGGGTAAGGTGGTCTTTCGTGATTTGACGACTCATTTACTTGCTTCGATGCTAGGACCGAGGACCCAGAAAACGCGCGGTAGGGTGTCCCACGCCAGGAAGAATATATGCGTGCACCACCCAGGAGGACCCCGAAACCGTGCGGTAGGGTGTGCCACGTCTCGGCACGGAGGAAAAATGTGCGTGTAAAAATATACTGTATCAGACGTAGTACCTATGGTTCGACCTCGGGACCCAGTCAGTCGGTCGAAAACATCCCACTAGCCACACGGCTTCATCATGCAAACGTGGCACGGAGGATAGATGTGGTTAGCTCTGTCTCGACCAGCCACAACGTCTCTTGTTCTAGGCGATTCTTCTATTTTCCAAGCTTTTTTTAGTTGTAATAACACCACGGCAAGCTAGCGCCACTCTTCGTGTGTGCCTGTGCAAAGGTTAGACAATGGAGAGAAGAGAGATTGATATCGCAGACTTGGGAACCACCAGTAAGTGAGACAACAGTCATGCACGTGTTGACGAGGCACTCCCTCTACTCTACTCAACGCAAGTACTGTATAAAATCAAGTTATGGGACCAAGCCAACAACCGTTTGTTTTTTCAGGCTATCAACTTACGCTTTGTAGTCCAGGTTGCCAGTTCGAACCTCGTCTTTCAGGTTTGTTAGTTTTAGGTCCAAATTTGATTAATCACAAGTGGGACCCCCATGTGTTGTTCCAATATTTCAGTGTAGGATGGTTTTTTTGAACAAACACTTTGCGCGGTTAGACAAGTAACGGCACGAGTTACACGTATTTTACAAGTTTACGAACAAAAATGACAGCGGCATAGAATATCACCTCCACCCTGCAGCTTAGATACTATGGTGATACGAGTTTTTACACCATTGGAAGTGAGATCCAATGGCTTGGGAGTAGTCTTTGTAATTATGCGCAATTTCCAAACTCTCCAAAGGTTTCTTTTGCAAATAAAACATTCAGGCCTCGTGTGTGCTGCTGCATCTTTGATCCAACAGCTCCCCGCTGCTCATATTAGGTGCTCCCCGTAGCTTAATTACCCGCTATGGTGATATGAGCATCTAGGTCGTATGATCAGTGATCAGATATCACATGCGTAGTACTTGTACTTTCTGCGCATTTCCCGAACTCTATCAGCCGTATATTGCAAAAACATTCAAACCTCCTACTGTGGGCCGTTAGATCTCAGTGAACTCGTATCACCATAGAATCTACGGTGCGGGAGCACCTCATATTCTCCCATGCGAGAAAACATAAGGTGCTATCGTAGCTTGGATGCTATGGTGATACGAGCTTGGAGGTCGTTTGATCTGAGATCCAATGGCACCTGAGCAGTCTTTGTGCTTGTAGGCAGTGGCCGAACTCTTTTGGGGCTTTTCTGTAAAAAACCATTCAAACCACCGAGGAGGTGTTGGGTCACAAATCCAACACCTCCGAAGAGCTTGTATCACCAAAGCATCTACGGTGTGGTAGCACATGATATTCTTACATACAGGAGAATATGATGTCCTCCTTCATCTTAGATGCTACGGTGATACGAGCTTCGAGGTCGTTGGATATGGGATCAAAGGGCATCTGAGTAGTTTTTGTACAAATTGTGTGCAATTCTCAAACTCATCAAGGTTTCCTGCAAAAATATTAAGACACATCATGTGAGCTGCTATATCTCAGATCTACAAGCTGCAAGCAACTCGTATCGGCATATAGCATCTAAGGTATGGGGGCACCTGATATTCTCTCAGGGAGGAGGGGTGGGGGGTGCACAACCAATCGGTGGTTGGGAGGGTGGGGACAAATTTAATCTAAACAACCCTAAACAGAGCTCCACAATTTTATCTAAGGTCGAGGGGTTGACCCCCGACAATCATAGCTCCGCCTAAACACAACATTTGCATGTACTATAATACTAGACTTAATATTCATGTTTCAATTTCATGTTCATTTTAAATATTGAACTTAGGACCATGGATATCTTACATTTTACTCCCTTCATTCCTAAATATTAGTCTTTTTAGAGGTTTCAAATGGACTGGCACATACGGATGTATATAGACATATTTTAGAGTCTAGATTCACTCATTTTGCTTTGTATGTAGTCACTTTTTGAACTCTCTAAAAGACTAATATTTAGGAATAGAAGGAGTATTTTTGAATTCGTGTCATACATGCATGGTTTGGAAAAATAGATGCACTATACTTATTGGATTGTTGTTTTGTTTGTGCGTGTCTCTCTCTCTCTCTCTGTTTGTGTGTGTGTGGTCATATGCTTGATACATACAAAGTTTTCTCACTTCCACATTGTTCATCTTTTAAATTTGAATTTGCATTGGAAAACTTACTAGGGATACCATGAAATGTGAAATCCATGTTGAGATCACTATATCATAAACTCACTCTAATTCAGCAACTCGTCATAAATCAATTACCACGTTGAGATTAGTATTTGCAAGGAAAATACATGTATTGTAATACACATAGATTCGTTCGGCAATTTAAAAGGTTCCTTTCATATTCTCGAATGGTAGGACCCAACGGCGTACCAGCGAGACCATGGCTCGTGTTGATCCTAAAAAAACCCGGGCTTGTGTCCTTAGGTGGCGTGCGTGGTACGCACATTAGGCAACCCCAACCAGTCGAGCCTCAGTGTTTCAAGTCGAAATATCTAGCGGCCAGAATTCCAGCCCTAGGAAATTCCCCTCATGTCCCCGGTCCATAATGACTACCGATGAACATTGGAGGGATGCTTTAGTAACTAGACAACGTTACCTACCATGCCAAACACGGTTCACTTCCCTCGGTCGCCGCTCATCAAGGTCACCCGTCAACTGCATTGCCTAGTACTACTACTACTACTACTACACCAGGATGAGCACAAAATTGAGCCTGTTTGTTCGTGCCTAGTACTTGAGTTAATATATCAGGCAATGCACTAGTACGGAGGGATTATCCTTTTACTCTGCATATATAACTTGTCTGAAGTCTAACTAAGCAAAATGTTTGACCAAATCCTTTCTTAAGAAATACAACAGGACAGATGTACGACTGGAAAATTTATTGCATGATGCAGGTTATGATATTGTTTCGAATCATGGATCTTAAATTTCAGAAAATCCAAAAATGAGCATAAATTCTTGAAACTGAGCATGGTCACGTGATATGGCACAAATATTACTACATAAGTTTTTTCTTCAATTTGAGACAAGCTGCTTATGACAAGTTGCACAAATGAAGAGCCAAGGTATTTTGCAACAAAGACCTGTCACGTTAAGGCGAACGCTTTCACTATTGAAACAGTGGGTATTTACGTGCCGCCACGAGTCCCCGCTTCTCATTGGCAGGTGCCATCCGAGCAAGCGTGTGAGTCGACGGGAGGCGTGCGAGCAGATCGCTGCGCTGGCTGTCAGGGAGGCGTGCGAGCAGACCACTGTGTAGGCTCACCGGGAGGCGAGCAATTTGACCAGGTTCCGCCGCCCACCGTCATCCCAACTGCTCCCACTTTTTTAATGTCGTCGGCACCTCAGTTTAAAATCAACCCCGCACTACCCGGTATCGCTACAATCTTCTCTCTTCCTCTCCGATTCTCCTGTCGCCTACCTCCAACTAGCCTGACCTAAACGTATGCCATGCCGCATCACGATGGTCTGCCCTTAGTGTTCCAGTTTCTTGAGGAAGACACCCAGCTGGAGTCTCAAGAACATAAGGCGCTTTGGGACGAGCTTGAACTGGCCTTGCGGGAAGACGCCGCGCCTGTCCACGCTCCCGTTCCGGCTCCCGTCGCCCCGACTGTGCCAACACCCATCCCCGTGGCATTGATGGGCAGGGAGCCGCACATTATCGCCGAGCTTGATCCCATGGGGTACCACGTGGTCCCCGCCGACTTTCATGCGCCCGTGCACTTGCCAGCGCATGCGCCTGCGTGTGCACTGATGCGCACGCCCGTGCCGGTGCCCGTGAACCTGCCAGCGCATGCGCCTACGCGTGCACTGACATGCGCGCCATGCCAGTGCCCGTGCACACGAATGTCTTCGCTACGCCGTTGACAACGCCTGTCCCCGCGCGGGTGCTAGTGCCCCCCTCAGCGGCATGGATGGCCGCCGTCGACCGCTTCCTTGCACCAATGCCAGTCGCCTCCTCCCGCCAGTTGACTCGCTCTGAAGTCCAGAACATTTTGGCCTTCCTTGAAGCTAGGCCAATGTCCAGGAGTACGCCAACAACGGCGCAAGATGCCGCCGTTGCCATCGGTCAGTGGCCCGACGACACAGAGAGCACGGCAGAGGAGTCGCTTCCCACCGCGAGCCGCCGCCGCCGCCACGTAATCTAAATTTGCCATGAAAAACGTTCAGATTGCCATGCTTAAAATCCGAGCATTTATCATTTCCGTTTATTTTATATCGATCGTCATATAATTTAAAGTCGGAGTCAAACTGAACGAAATCTATGGTTTGATCGATCGAATGTTCTGCTAGAGCCGTATCAAATTAAATATAAAACGTCATCAAGCCACATGTATTCCTTGTCATCCAACGACCTAGACTGCTTCAATGTCGAGTGCTCAACACGTTTAGCGTGCAGTTAATTTCATGCCAAAAATAGTGGTAATCACATAACAACACGCAAATACTATCCTAGTACTTAATATCCGTATGCACTTAATATACTTCCAAATTAACGTGCATTGCACGTACACATTGACTAGTGCTGCTAGTACGTGAAACTGGTGCGGAGACTTGTGAACGCGTCCAGATATGGTCAACGACAACATCACCCGCGAGTTCTTCCTGTTTGCCCGTGCGTCTAAACGCAGAAGGGGAGGAGAGAGAGAGCGCACATGGAATCCAGCAGTAAGTGAAGGCGAATAGTGCTAAAAATAATATTACATGTTATCCATTAATTAGGCTGTGGTAATATAAAAACATTATGTGAACAAAGGGGGGTACAATAAACATTGCTATTCTACGTATGTTGCCTATTGACGTGCGGCTTGAAGGCCCAATCGCATGTTCGATCCTCGTCCTTTATTTTTTAATTTGTATATGGGTACAAATTTGTTTCATGACATGTGGGCCCTCGGTGTGTAGTTTGTAGCACTTTAATTTTTGGGTCGAAATTTGTTCCATTCCAAGTGGTCTATCGGTGTGTAGTTTTGTAGCTTATTTATAATAATTAAACAGAACATCATAGTTTTTTCAATAATACCATGGTGCGATGTTGAATGCGAGAAAGGACGTGCGAGAGAGCGATGACCGAGCCAGAGGGAAATCAACTAGGGGAGTTGCATGGGTTGCAACGGTGTTTGGAGTAGTTGTGGGCCGAATGCTACAAAAATATAATCTAAACCGACCGGAATAAATGCCTACACAAATTAATCCAAGGTTGGAGTGCCCCTCGCAATGTAAATAGCTCCGGCTTTGCGAGGGATGGAGAGGTAGTAGCTTCAACGCGTGGAAGATACAGTGTGAGAAAGCGAGGTCAATCGAGAGACATATAGATAGAGAGACAAAGTGAGTGTGGTCTGACATTCATTGAACAAATATATATGCTCTGGAGAGATATTGTCCGATTGAGCTTTTGGCAAGGGTGAGGGCTGTAAGATAGAGCTTGAGAGATGATCCAGTCACAGATGTGTGGATATATTTTGTGTGTGGGAGGAAGCAAGGTCAACAGATCACATAGGGTCGCCGTGCGATCGAAAGAGTGAGACGAGTTGGAGAGAGTGACCTAGATAGACAATGTGCGTGAGAGAGTATACAATGTGAATAGGTCGAATTGGGCTCAAACATGGTGATATATCGTTTTTGTCCGAGAAAGAGCGAGGTCAATCGAGACACACACACACACACACACACACACACACACACACAGAGAGAGAGAGAGAGAGAGAGAGAGATAGAGATTGAGTGAGTGTGGCCCACCATGAAGTCGAAAAGAGTGGAGGCGGCTTGGATGGACTGACCTAGATAGACAATCTGCATGAGAGAGTATAGAGTGTGTCGATCGAGGCCCCAACAGGGAGATATATCATTTGTGTGTGAAAGAAAACGAGGTTAAACGAGACTCAGATAAAGAGAGCGAGATTGAGCGAGTGTGGCCCGCCGTGCGGAAGAAAGAGTGAGACAGTCTCAAGGGAGTGACCTAGATATACAACGTGCGTGCATGCGCACGAGAGGTTGGGGGGGATAGATAGGCAATGCATGTATTTAGCG
>NC_041385.1:36888662-37000865 GCF_002162155.2 Triticum dicoccoides | reverse complement strand
ATATCGATGTTTCAATTTGGTGTACATTGTAAAATTTGAACTGAGGACCAGGCAAATGGGTAATTATTTCAAATTCGTGCCATACTAAGTTTCGAACAGCTGACATTGACTCAATTTGTTGTTCTTTTTTGTAGGTCATATGTTTGAATCCATCCAAAAGTTTTCTCCCTACCATGTTGTTCATCATATATATATATGAATTTGTATTAAAAAAGTAGCGCGGATACAGTGAAATGTGAAATCCACGTTAGAATTGGAGATCGCTACGTGACACACACTCTAATTCAAATAACTAACTACGTGACACACACTCTAATTCAAATAACTAATTATGTGACACACACTCTAATCCACGTTAGCGTGGGTACCGTTTCGAATTTTTTTCAAATAACTCCTCACTAAATAATTTATAGTACTCCCTCTGTTCACTTTTGTAAGACCTTGAAGACATTTCAGACAATGTGCAAAACAGTTCATTTTAAGTTGTCTGAAACGACTTACAAAAGTGAACAGAGGGAGTATCTCGTTTTGAGTGACTAATTATTGCAAGGAAAACACGGGCATGGTAATACATACAGATTCATTTGCAAATGAAAGAAGATTCGTTTGCATTCTCAAATGTAGGCGCACCAGGTAAACCAGGGTCGTGTCAGGGTGGATGCTACTTCGGTGCCTTAAAGGCAACTGCCTTTGGATCACTGACATGTGGGCCAGCCACCTGTTGGCCCACATGTCATGGACACAAAGGCAGGTGCCTTAAGGCACCGAAGCATAGTCCTGTCGGGGTGGTCGCGTGTGTCGGACGGACGCGTAGCACCCAGCCACCCCCCAAAAGGACGACGACAAAATAAGTTCGCGCTTCCACGTTTTAGATTGAAATATCTGGCGGCCCCAATTCCAGCCCTGCAAAATCTCTCTTCTCCACCGTCCCCTTCCGCGCCCAGATTGCTCAAATCCCTAATTCGCCGCCAACCCAAGCAAAGTTCGAATCGCCCCTCGTCTCGTCTCTTTCCCCACCGTTCCCCACCTCTGTGCCGGACGACGACGATGAAGAGGACGGTCGCGCTTCACCACCGCACCGGAGCTACCTCATCTACGCCCTCGTCCACCGCACCGGGTGGTCCACCGACAACGTCGGCCGCCGCAACCGACATGCCTCACAGACACCGAGTTCCACCACATCAGGTGCGCTTCACCGACGCCATCTCCCAGCTCACCGGGGCTACTTCACCGAGCACATAGTCGCACCTCCCCCCCGAGGCCGTTGGGGCTTCACCAACGGTCTTGTCCACCGCATCATAGCGCTCCACTACCACTCAAGATCTCCATCCGTGCGCGGCCAGCCAACGCGAGCGCATCACCCTCAACGGCTCTGATGTGACCCACACTCTAGCTAGGCGAGCATGCCCAAACGCCGGCCCAAACTAGGTATCCACACATCACTCCCTTGTGCACTGTTCCGACGATGTTTGGATATCCTTTCACTGCTCTCTTAGCTTACACGCCTATGCAAATCTGACTTTAACTCTTATTTCTTCTGGAGATATCATCTGAAACAAGCAAATCCATTTTTAGCGAAGCATGACGGTGCTACGGGATCTGGTACACATCCTGCACACCTGTATAACCTTGTAAGTATCTGTCCTCCGGTACAACATCAAGGTCGATTCCTCTTATTTGATCAACCATTCGCCGTGTCAAACATGCAGAGGGGGATGCAAGGAGCACAAGGCCTGCACATCCAAGAAAGTGTTAACATGGACTTGTACATGGAACATCCCAAGCGCAAGCAAAGCTGCAGTGAGCCTGTACAACAAGCTAGCGTAAGTCCATGCATTTCATTTAATTCGTACTGGGATTTGTGTATGATTTGTGTGCAATGGTTGATCCACGAATTCAAGTTACCAGGGGCGAACATTTAACTTAGAAAATACGAAGGCACTTGCACTCCAGATATCAACATAACTTGAGAAATGTGAAGCTACATGCACTTTGAAAACCAGCTAATGATCCAAAGTAGTTCAGATTATAAACACTTAATGATGCAAGCACCAAAAAACACAAAATGCAACATGGTGTACAAGGACTACAAACATGGACTGTACCTGCTTGAATTATTCGTTCTCTGGCTGAAAATATCGAAGTGTAATTGCACGTATAACCAGTGCGCAAACTGCATATCAATATATCTATCCTGCACAAGTATGCCAATAGTTTCAAACAACAGATTAGAAAAGTATTTATGCTATGTTGTCATGATACGTGGACTGAGGGAGTCCCGGATTAGGGGGTGTCCGGATGACCGGACTATAACCTTTGGCCGGACTCCTGGACTATGAAGATACAAGATTGAAGACTTCGTCCCGTGTCCGGATGGGACATTCCTTGGCGTGGAAGGCAAGCTTGGCGATACGGATATGTAGATCTCCTCCCATTGTAACCAACTCTGTGTAACCCTAGCCCTCTCCGGTGTCTATATAAACCGGAGGGTTTTAGTCCGTAGGACGAAGAACAATCATACCATAGGCTAGCTTCTAGGGTTTAGCCTCTCTGATCTCGTGGTAGATCTACTCTTGTACTACCCATATCATCAATATTAATCAAGCAGGAGTAGGGTTTTACCTCCATCGAGAGGGCCCGAACCTGGGTAAAAATATCGTGTCCCTTGTCTCCTGTTACCATCCGCCTAGACGCACAGTTCGGGACCCCCTACCCGTGATCCACCGGTTTTGACACTGACATTGGTGCTTTCATTGAGAGTTCCTCTGTGTCGTCACCTTTAGGCCCGATGGCTCCTCCGATCATCAACAATGATGCGGTCCAGGGTGAGACTTTTCTCCCCGGACAGATCTTCGTATTCGGCGGCTTTGCATTGCGGGCCAATTCGCTTGGCCATTTGGAGCAGATCGAAAGCTACGCCCCTGGCCATCAGGTCTGGTTTGGTAGTTTGAACTACACGGCTGACATCCGCGGAGACTTGATCTTCGACAGGTTCGAGCCACAGCCGAGCGCGCTGCACTGTCACGATGGGCATGATCTAGCTCTGCCGCTGAACAGTGCCCAGGATGCCGCCCCAGTGTCCGCTTCGACCCTTAGTTCGGAGTCGACTGCGCCAATCGAGGACGGGTTGCTGGACACCGCCTCGGGGGCTGCAATATCTACGGTGATCAAGCCGAACACCAACGTTGTCCTTTGCGAAGCTTGCAACTCCAAGGTGCCGGACTCCTATCCGGACTCCGAACCTTCTGCGCCCCTGCCGATCAAACCCGATTGGGCGCCGATCACGGAGTTTGCCGCCGCAGACATCTTTCAGCACTCGCCCTTTGGCGACATTCTGAATTCACTAAAGTCTCTCTCTTTATCAGGAGAGCCCTAGCCGGGCTATGGTCAGCGGGGTTGGGATGCGGACGACGAAGAAATTCAAAGCCCACCCACCACCCACTTCGTAGCCATTGTCGATGATTTAACCGACATGCTCAACTTCGACTCCGAAGACATCGACGGTATGGACGCCGATGCAGGAGACGACCAAGACCCAGCGCCTCTAGGGCACTGGAAGGCCACCTCGTCATATGACATATACATGGCGGACACCCCAAAATAAGGGAATGGTGATGGAACAACAGAGGATGACGCCTCCAAGAAGCAGCCTAAGCGCCGGCATCAGCGGTGCCGCTCTAAATCCTGCCACAGCAAAAACAGCGTTTCTGGCACGGGAGATAATAACACCCCGGACAGTGCCGAAGACAACCCCCTCCAGTAGGATTCAACACAGGAGGATGGAGAATCCAGCCCTCATGAGAGAGCGGCAAACAGAGAGGTCGAGGACGATAATTACATGCCTCCCTCTCAAGATGAGGCAAGCCTCGACGATGATGAATTTGTCGTGCCTGAGGATCCCGTTGAACAAGAGCGTTTCAAACGCAGGCTTATGGCCACAGCAAGCAGCCTCAAGAAAAAACAGCAGCAGCTTAGAGCTGACCAAGACTTGCTTGCCGACCGATGGACTGAAGTCCTTGCGGCCGAAGAGTATGAACTCGAACGCCCCTCCAAGAGCTACCCAAAGCGCAGGCTACTACCCCGATTAGAGGAGGAAGCAACTAAACCTACATCACCAGCGTATGACATGGCCAATCGGCCACCTCGTGGCTGTGATAGAGAGGCCTCTCGACCATCAATTCAAGCCCCACCCCGGCGCCACTCAAAAAGTACCAAGGCACGGGGAAACGCGCCAGACCTGTGAGACATATTGGAGGCCCTGTTCAAAAATTCATCCGATTAACTAGTTAACTTGCCAGTTAATCCCTACTCATAGGGTCACCGATTAGCCGATTAACTGATTAATCGCCTGAGTAATTGATTAAATGGCCGATTAACTTGCCAATTAGCCTATTAATCCCCTACTCGTCAGCTAACCGAGCAGCTACCAGTTAACGATTTCCTCAACAATGATTGGAGGACAAGGCAAGGCAAACAATATCGATCTACGGATCGCGTGGGCGCCCCACGACATGTGGCGATAACCGTCACGCCGGATATGGCAAATACGGCCAGGCCGAACACATCAGACAAACCTCATCTGGGCTACGTCGTGATATAGCCCAGTATAGAGGCACCGCACACCCACTATGCTTCATAGATGAAGTAATGGATCATCAAATCGCCGAGGGTTTTAAACCCATAAACATCGAATCATACGATGGCACAACAGATCCCGCGGTATGGATCGAGGATTATCTCCTTCATATCCACATGGCCCGCGGTGATGATCTACACGCTATAAAATACCTCCCACTCAAGCTTAAAGGACCAGCTCGGCATTGGCTTAACAACTTACCAGCAGAGTCAATTGGTTGCTGGGAGGACCTGGAAGCCGCATTCCTCGACAATTTCCAGGGCACTTATGTGCGACCACTAGACGCCGATGACCTAAGCCACATAATTCAACAGCCAGAGGAATCGGCCAGACAATTCTGGACACGGTTCCTAACCAAGAAAAATCAAATAGTCGACTGTCCAGACGTAGAGGCCCTCGCAACCTTCAAGCATAACATCCAAGACGAGTGGCTTGCCCGGCACCTAGGACAGGAAAAGCCAAAATCCATGGCAGCCCTCACAACACTCATGACCCGCTTTTGCGTGGGAGAAGACAGCTGGCTAGCTCGTAGTAATAACATGACCAAGAGCCCTGGTAATTCGGATACCAAGGACAACAATGGCAGGTCGCGTCGCAACAAACACAAGCGCCGCATTAACGATGACAATGCGGAGGATACGACTGTTAACGCTGGATTCCGAGGCTCTAAACCCGGTCAGTGGAAAAAGCCATTCAAAAGAAGTACTCCGGGCCCGTCCAATTTGGACGGAATACTCGATCGCTTGTGCCAAATACACGGCAGCCCCGAAAAACCAGCCAACCACATGAACAGGGATTGTTGGGTGTTCAAGCAGGCAGGCAAGTTAAGCGCCGAAAACAGAGACAAGGGGCTGCATAGGGATGACGAGGAGGAGCCCCGGCCGCCGAACAACAGGGGACAGAAGGGCTTTCCCCCAGAAGTGCGGATGGTGAACATGATAAACGCAACCCACATCCCCAAAAGGGAGCGGAAGCGTGCACTCAGGGACGTATACGTGTTAGAGCCAGTCGCCCCAAAGTTCAACCCGTGGTCCTCCTGCCCGATCACTATTGATCGAAGGGACCACCCCACTAGCATCCGCCATGGCGGATTTGCCGCGTTGGTTCTAGACCCAATTGTCGGTGTCAAAACCGGCGGATCTCGGGTAGGGGGTCCCGAACTGTGCGTCTAGGCGGATGGTAACAGGAGACAAGGGGCACGATGTTTTACCCAGGTTCGGGCCCTCTTGATGGAGGTAAAACCCTACGTCCTGCTTGATTGATATTGATATTGTGGATGTTTACAAGAGTGGATCTACCACGAGATCAAGGAGGCTAAACCCTGGAAGCTAGCCTATGGTATGATTGTAATGGTTGTTGTTGTTGTGTCCTACGGACTAGAGCCATACGGTTTATATAGACACCAGAGAGGGCTAGGGTTACATAGAGTCGGTTAAAATGGTAGGAGATCTACGTATCCGTATCGCCAAGCTTGCCTTCCACGCCAAGGAAAGTCCCATCCGAACACGGGACGAAGTCTTCAATCTTGTATCTTCATAGTCTTGGAGTCCGGTCGATGATGATAGTCAGGCCGATGATAGTTCGGCTGATGATGGTAGTCCAGCTATCCGGACACCCCCTAATCCAGGACTCCCTCAGTAGCCCTTCAACCAGGCTTCAATGACGATAAGTCCGGCGCGTATATTGCTTGGCATTGCAAGGCGGGTTCCTCCTCCGAATGATAGAAGATTGTGAACACCAGGATAGTGTCCGGCTCTGCAAAATAAATTCCACATTCCACTGTAGAGAGAATAATAAATACACAAGTTCAATCTGCTGACGTTTTTGCGGCATGATGTCACGCCACTACCAAGCCATTACTTGAATCGTTTTTCACTCTACCACCTCAGCGCATTTAGCGAAGCGGTTTCCTTGGCACGTCTTGTCGAAGCAGAGATCGTGTTCCCCCTTAATCCGGGATTCTCATCAATGCGGACGTGGGTAACCCAACCGCGCCATTGATGGTGACGCTTGGGGGATAAGCGAGTTTTACCAGGCCGGTGGGGGACGCGTAGACTTTGCCCGCCCATATAAGGGATAAGGATTCACCTTTTCACCTATGCCTTCTTCCTCCTTTGCTTATCCATCTTCGCGCACTCGAGCTCCAGCGCCCAAGCCTGCACATCTCGTCTCAACCTTCCCCAGTCATGTCTGGAGCGGGAGGCAAGTGGATGACCTCCTCCGTTACGGAGGAGCACATCGAAAGACTGCGCAGCGCCGGCTACCTGTCCGGCGACATCGCGCACCGGCTGCCCGACGAGGGGCAGCTCATCCCCACCCCCAGGCCCCATGAGAGGGTCTTTTTTCTTCCCCACTTCCTCCGCGGAATGGGCTTTCCACTTCACCCCTTTGTCCCGGGGCTCATGTTCTACTACGGCCTGGATTTCCATGATCTGGCACCGAACTTCATCCTCAACATCTCGGCGTTTATCGTCGTGTGCGAGGCCTTCCTCTGCATCCAGCCCCACTTCGGCTTGTGGCTCAAGACCTTCAATGTCAAGCCGAAGGTAGTGAAGGGCACTCAAGCGGAGTGCGGAGGCGCCATATTGGGCAAGATGCCCAACGTCCTTTGGTTTGAAGGGGCCTTCATGGAATCCGTCACGGGGTGGCAATCGGGGTGGTTCTATATCACCGAGCCGCGCGACCCTACGTGGGCGGCGGCCCTCGAGTCAGATCTGGTATCCCCACGCAGCTCACCTCCTGGAAAGAGAAGGGTAGTTCGGAGGAGCTGACGGGACTCCAAGCCTGTATCCAGAAGCTGGTGAAGAAGCTCTGGCTGGTTAACATGGTCCAAGTCATGCTCGTCCGCCGGATTCTCCCATGCCAAGAGCGGGCATTAAATATGTGGGAGTTCAATCCGGAACAACACCAGGTGCTGAGCGGGCTCTTCGACACAACGTACGAAGGTGCCTAGAGGGTGCTGTTCAAGGGCGCCAAAGCCCGCGCATCTGCGACTGAAGATCGCGTATTTCGCTCGCAGCGCCAAGCCGACGAGGTAAGTGATTCTACCCCTTTACGGGACACTTGCTTTTCATAGTTTGACTCTATGTGGGTTTTAATTCCCCCTTTTCCTTTGACAGGACTGGATGAGGAAGGCGGAGCAGATTATCTGCCCGGCTCCTATGCCAGAAAACCCAGTAGACGCCCATCTAGCGAGGCTGCTTGTTCCGGCACCGCACGTGGTGCCGGAGAAGAAGGCCAAGAAGGAGGCCACGGGTGCTCGAAAGAGTTCCCGTTTTCAGGTGTCCGACGACTCCGGGGCGGACTCCTCCCCCGAAAACGAGGAGGAGAAAGAGGACTCTCTCCCAGAGGAGGGAGAGAGGAAGAGGAAGGCTTCCCCAGCAGGGGAGGCCGAAGGGTCCAAGAGGGGAAGGACTATTCCTCCGGACAGCTCTGCCAACATCAACGTTGGCGAGGAAGAATGGCCTTCAAGGGCCAGGCCTCCGGCGAGATCGTAAGTATCCAGATTCCTGAATGATTCATAATTTCTTTTTCTGCATCACATAGTATCGTTCTGATGCCGCATGCTGCCTGTAGTCCGGCCAATGATGATCTCCCCGCTTCATCGAGCGGGTCGTTGGCTCCATCGGATGTAGACTCCATCCCGACCACCTCCACCCCTCGCGACACCGAGGACGCCGAGGTGGGATCACAAGAAGGGACCCATCAGGGGGAGGCTCCGGAGGCGCAACAAGGCGGCCTCCCGGACTTTGCGCCGGACTCCACATCAGAACCCGCAGTGGTTCCGGAGTCCGGCCGGCGGCCCCTTCGCATGAAGGGCAAGACCGTGACGCCGACAGCTTCCGTCCAACCGGAGGCGCCGGACAATTTGTTGGAGGCGCTGCAGAGCGCTTCCATCGAGGAAGAACACCGCACTATTATGAGTGCGGTGATTCAGAAGGTACAGCTTGCCAAGAGCGGGCTGACCGAAGCCTGCAGTAGCCTTCTATCATGCTTTGAGGTAAGAAGTTAAAAATATGCAATGTAATACCGCATAGACAGTAGCCCCTGATGCTCGGTTCGGTGTTCGGAAAGAAAAGCCGGACTGAGGATCTGAAAAAAAGAAGATATACGTAGGGTTGCTAAAAAATTATGTCAATATGGGTTGCAGGCTGCGCTGCTGACCTCTACCGCACTGACTGCGGAGGTCGGTGCTTTGAAGCAGGAGCTCGAGCGGTCCGAGCAAGAGCTCGGCCGCGCCAAGAAGCAGCTCCAGGACAAAGAAGGTGAGTAACACCACTTTGAACTTGTACCTTACAGAAAAGGATTTAGGTTGCAACAAAAAATAACAAGGATAACATGGGTACTGCAGGGGCCACGAACGAGGTGGCGACCCTGAAGGAGGCCGTGTCCGCGGCCGAATGCAATGCGGCCACGGAACAGGCAGAGCGAGAAAAGCAGGAGGCGCGGGTGGCGGTGGTTCGGCAAGAGCTCCAGGCTCTCATGGAAAAGCATGAGAGTTTGGAGCGTGACTCAAAGACTCGAGAGTCTGAGCTTGCCTCGGCTCTCGAAAGTGCCAAAACTGCCAAGGCCGATGCCCATAAGTCCCTTCAGGAGATTTAGTTGGTGAGGAAGATAGCGGCAGGTAAGGCATTTTTCATGCAAAGCAAGCATGTGAATGTAAATTACGTGTTACTTACCCGAATTCGGAGCTCTCCAAGGGCGTTTGCAGATCTGCCTCGCAGCGTGTCTGATGCCGCCGCATTCTACCGAGCCGAGGAGGGGAGCTCAACGGAGAAGGTCTTTTGGTCTCAGTATGCTGAGGCCGGCCATCCGGTGCCCCCTAGCGACCAGCTGAAGCAGCTGGTCGAGCTCCACAAGGTGGTCGAGCAGGCCATGAAGGGCCTCATAGTCCGGCTGTGGCCTGGAGAGGCCATGCCTTGGAGCTACTTCGGCCTTGTGCGACGGTTGGTGGATGCGTGCCCCTGGGTGGAGGTTATCAAGCGCTTCGCCTGTATTGAAGGTGCTCGTCGGGCCCTTGCCCGCGCAAAGGTGCATTTGGGCAAGGTGGATGCGGAGAAGCTAATCATTGACGTGCCACCAGCGGGCAAGCAATATCGTACGCCCGAGATGTACTATAAGACTGTCCTGAAGGGTGCCCGCAAGATTGCGGATGAGTGCCCCAGGGATGTAATTATTGAGTAAATTCGCAATGTGTTATCCTGTGCGCTGAAAACTTTGTTCATATGCGCTAAGCAACGCTTGTTAATTTAAAATATTACCTTCTGTGCGGCCGTTTATTAAATCTGAGAGATGGCAAGTCGTCGGCTTCAGCCCCCATGCCACGAGTGCTGGGGTGTTCGGGATAAACTTGAGCACTCTTGTTCCCATTTTTGGGTCCATCTAGGGAGGCGCTCAACACAACGAACAAGGTAACCGGACTTATAATGCTTGAACACTCTCACTTAGCCATAGAATTCTATAATTTTAAATTTCGGCGAAGCCCCTAGTATTCGGAAGACTGAATTCGGGGCGCTATCCACGCCTTCGTCGGACATTATCCGGTACTTCGCTCGAAGCGGCGTAGGTCTTTAAGGACCCGAAAAGACCTCTCAAACAGAGACCAGTCTCTCGCCTTATCATGACAGTCAGTTTTAGCTTTCTCCACTGAGGCGTTAACCCGGCTCAACCGGGGCGCAATCGCAGTGGTTCTCCCAGTGCTGCCTTAGCCGATAGAACGGAACGTAAGGTGCCAAACTTGGGAGCCGGGCAAACCCAACTATTGACCCAAGACATGATTCGGAGCCGATTCATATAATGCTATAAGTTCGGGGTGCCGCACTTGTGAAAGTGTTCGGACTTTATCACACCATAATGCGGGGAACATAAGCCCCTGGTGTATTTGGCCGTACCAAAATGTACAGATGCAACATGTCATAAATGAACATATATATATAAGGTAATGCAATTATGGGCAAAAAGTGCTGCATTTTATTCGAGAAGATATGCTATGAGTGCGGAATGATACAAATAGTGCGGAAAGCAAGGGATTGGATGAATTAAAGGCGTCTCCCTCCAGGGGCAGGCCGCGGAATGGTGTATTTAACAAATTTAATGCTCGTAATGGAGACTACCTGAGTGTTCGTCGCAGCCTTTGTCCCTCCCTGGCTGTTGCATCATGAGTTCGGCAGGTTCGCCGCCGGACAGAGTTCTGTATAAAAAAGAGAGAAATAAAAGATAAAAAGAGCGACACACTTGGGAGCCCCTGGTGTGGTCGAACCGCACTTTGGGTCTGTTGTGGTTGTGCCTCTCCCCCTATGCCCATGGTATCTCCAGGGCGTAATTATGTACGCGGAGAGTTTGTCTTACAATTGTGCGAGGGCTGGGGTTGAGGCTGCATTGCTACGCGTGCTCGGAACGTGCCAGGTGGTCTTGGTTGATGTTGCTCCGGGCGCGTTTGGCCGTGTCCGGTCGTTTAACGGCTGGACTCGAAAATTGCCTTAAAAGGCTGCTCTGTACTTCTGCCGCGAGAGCCGCTGTATGTTCCTCCGTTCGGAGGGAGCGTTCCGTGTTTCCATTTACCGTGATGACTCCACGAGGGCCTGGCATCTTGAGCTTAAGGTATGCATAATGCGGCACCGCGTTGAATTTTGCGAACGCGATTCGTTCGAGCAGAGCGTGATAGCCACTGCGGAATGGGACTATGTCGAAGATTAACTCCTCGCTTCAGAAATTATCCGGGGATCCGAAGACCACTTCCAGTGTAACTAAGCCTGTACAACTGGCCTCGACACCTGGTATGACGCCTTTGAAGGTTGTCTTTGTAGGTTTAATCCTTGAAGGGTCTATGCCCATCTTGCGCACTGTATCCTGATAAAGCAGGTTCAAGCTACTGCCGCCGTCCATCAGGACTCTCGTGAGGTGAAATCCATCGACGATTGGGTCTAAGACCAATGCGGCGAATCCGCCATGGCGGATACTGGTCGGATGGTCTCTTCGATCAAAAGTGATCGGGCAAGAGGACCATGGGTTGAATTTTGGGGCGACTGGCTCCATCTCGTATACGTCCCTTAGTGCACGCTTCCGCTCCCTCTTGGGTGTATGCGTTGCGTATATCATGTTTACCGTCCGAACTTGAGGGGGGAATCCCTTTTGTCCTCTGTTGTTCGGCGGCCGGGTCTCTTCCTCGTCGTCGCTGTGTAGCCCCTTGTCATTGTTTTCAGCGATTAATTTGCCTGCCTGCTTGAATACCCAACAATCTCTGTTGGTGTGGTTAGCTGGCTTTTCGGGGGTTCCATGTATTTGACAGGAGCGGTCGAGTATTCGGTCCAAATTGGACGGGCCCGGAGTGGTTCTTTTGAATGGCTTCTTCCGTTGACCGGGCTTGGAGCCTCGGAATCCAGCGTTGACTGCCGTATCCTCATTGCTGTCGCCGTTAATGCGGCATTTGTTTTTGTTGCGATGCGACCTGCCATTGCGGTCCTTGGTATCCAGACTGCCAGCATTTTTGTTGAGGTTGTTGCTGTGAGCTAGCCAGCTATCCTCTCCCGCACAGAAGCGGGTCATGAGTGATGTGAGGGCTACCATGGATTTCGGCTTTTCCTGTTCTAGGTGCCGGGCCAGCCACTCGTCGCGGATGTTATGTTTGAAGGCAGCGAGGGCCTCTACATCCCGACAGTCGATGATTTGATTTTTCTTTGTTAAGAACCGTGTCTAGAATTGCCTGGCCGATTCGTCTGGCTGCTGGATTATGTGGCTTAGGTCATCTGTGTCCGGTGGTCGCACATACGTGCCCTGGAAGTTGTCGAGGAATGCGGCTTCCAGGTCTTCCCAGCATCCAATTGACTCTGCGGGCAGGCTGTTAAGCCAATGCCGAGCTGGTCCTTTAAGCTTGAGCGGGAGATATTTGATGGAGTGAAGATCGTCGCCGCGGGCCATATGTATATGGAGGAGATAATCCTCAATCCAAACCGCGGGGTCTGTTGTGCCATCGTAGAATTCGATATTAACGGGTTTAAACCCTTCAGGGATTTGATGATCCATTACTTCGTCAGTGAAGCATAGTGGGTGCGCGGCGCCTCTGTATTGAGCAATATCGCGACGTAGCTCGAGAGAGCGTTGTCTGCTGTGTTCGGCCCGGCCGGAGTAGTTGTATCCGGCGCGACGGTATTCGTTGTGGGACTTGGGGCGCCCACGTGATCCATAGATAGATCTGGATTGTCTTGCCTTGTCCTCCAATATATCCCGCAAGTCCGGCCCGTTCCCCCGTGGCTTCATGCTTTTTGAGAGATGCCGAGGTACGGTTTTGGTGGAGGGCTTGCATGCCTCTCTGTCGCGGCCACGAGGTGGTCGGTCTGCCGTATTGTGCACTGGTGATGCAGGTTTGTACGCTTCCTCCTGGAGCAACTTGCGTTTTGGGTAACTTTTGGAGGGGCGTTCGAGTTCATACTCTTCGGCCGCAAGGACCTCGGTCCATCTGTCGGCCAGTAGGTCTTGATCAGCTTGAAGCTGTTGCCGCTTTTTCTTTAGGCTGTTTGCCGTGGCCATTAGCCTGCGTCTGAAACACTCTTGTTCGACGGGATCCTCAGGCACGACGGATTCATCATCGTCGAGGCTTGCCTTGTCTCCGGAGGGAGGTAAGTAATTATCATCCTTGACCTCTTTGTCTGCCGCCCTCTCGTGAGGGCTTGCTTCTGCCTCCTCCTGCGCTGGATCGTGCTGGAGGGGGTTGTCTTCGGCACTTTCTGGGGTTTTATTATCTCCTGTGCCGGAATCTCCATTCTTGCTGTGGCGGGATTTAGAGCGGCGCCGCTGACGTTGGCGCTTGGGCTGTTTCTTTAAGGAATCGGCCTCCATTGCTTCTTCGCCGTCCCCATCCTTTTGGGTGTCCACCATGTATATGTCGTAGGACGAGGTGGTCTTCTAGTGTCCTGTAGGCACTGGTTCTTGATAGTCTCCGGCATCGTCGTCCATACCGTCGATGTCTTCGGAGTCGTAGTCGAGTACGTCGGTTAGATCATCGACGGTGGCTATGAAGTGGGTGGTGGGTGGGCTCTGAATTTCTTCGTCGTCTGCGTCCCAACCATGCTGGCCGTAGTTCGGCCAGGGCTCTCCGGATAGCGAGAGATGCTTCAGCGAATTTAAGATATCGCCGAAGGGTGAGTGCTGAAAGATGTCCGCAGCGGTGAATTCCATGATCGACGCCCAATCGGATTTGACTGGCAGGGGCGCAGGAGGTTCGGAGTCCGGCACCTCGGAGTCATGAGCTTTATGCGGGACAAGGTAAGTGTTCGGCTCCATTGCCGTAGAAGTTGCAGCTCCTGAGGCGGTGTCTAGCCATCCGTCCTCAATCTGAGCGATCAGCTCCGGACTATGGGTCGGAGCGGATTTGTGTGCGGCCTCCAAGGTGCTGTCCCACAGCAGAGTTAGGTCGTGCCCATCGTGACAGCGCGGAACGCTCAGCTGTGGCTCAGATCCATCGAAGATCAAGTCCCCGCGGATATCAGCCGTGAAGTTTAGGCTTCCAAACCTGACCTGACGGCCAGGGGCGTAGCTTTCGATCTGCTCCAGATGGCCAAGTGAGTTGGCCCGCAGTGCGAAGCCGCCGAATACGAAAATCTGTCCGGGGAGAAAAGTCTTACCCAGGACTGCGTCGTTGTCGATTGAAGAGGCCATCAAGCCTATCGGTGACGACACAGAGGAACTCTCAACGAAAGCACCAATGTCGGTGTCAAAACCGGCGGATCTCGGGTAGGGGGTCCCGAACTGTGCGTATAGGCGGATGGTAACAGGAGACAAGGGGCGCAATGTTTTACCCAGGTTCGGGCCCTCTTGATGGAGGTAAAACCCTACGTCCTGCTTGATTGATATTGATATTGTGGATGTTTACAAGAGTGGATCTACCACGAGATCAAGGAGGCTAAACCCTAGAAGCTAGCCTATGGTATGATTGTAATGGTTGTTGTTGTTGTGTCCTACGGACTAGAGCCATCTGGTTTATATAGACACCGGAGAGGGCTAGGGTTACATAGAGTCGGTTACAATGGTAGGAGATCTACGTATCCGTATCGCCAAGCTTGCCTTCCACGCCAAGGAAAGTCCCATCTAGACACGGGACGAAGTCTTCAATCTTGTATCTTCATAGTCTTGGAGTCCGGTCGATGATGATAGTCCGGCCGATGATAGTTCGGCTGATGATGGTAGACCGGCTATCCGGACACCCCCTAATCCAGGACTCGCTCACCAATCATTGACGGATTTCACCTCACTAGAGTCCCCATGGACGGCGGCAGTAGCCTGAACCTGCTTTATCAGGATACAGTGCAAAAAATGGGCATAGATCCCTCAAGGATTAAACCCACAAAGACGACCTTTAAAGGTGTCATACCAGGTGTAGAGGCCAACTGTAGAGGCTTAGTTACACTCGAAGTGGTCTTCGGATCCCTGGATAATTTCTGAAGCGAGGAGTTAATCTTCGACATTGTCCCGTTCCGCAGTGGCTATCACGCCTGCTCGGATGAACCACATTTGCAAAGTTCAGTGCGGTGCCGCACTACGCATACCTCAAGCTCAAGATGCCAGGCCCTCGAAGGGTCATTACGGTCAATGGAAACACCGAACGCTCTCTCTGAACAGAGGAGCACACGGCGGCCCTCGCGGCGGAAGTACAAAGTAGCCTCTCAAGGCAATTCTCCAGTCCGACTATTAAACGTCCGGACACCGTCAAGCGTGCCCGGAGTAACCTACAACAAGACCGCCTGGCACATTCCGTGCATGCGTAGCAGTGCGGCCGCAACCCCAGCCCTCGCAAAATTGGAAAACTAGTACTACGCGCACATAATTACGCTCTGGAAATACCATGGGCATAAGGGGAGGGGCACAACCACGACACGCCCAAAATACGGCTCAACCGCACTAGGGGCTCCTGATTTTGTCATTTCTTTTTTCTTACTTTCAGGACTCCATTCTCCGGAAGGCCTGTCCGGCAGTACAATCACGGAACACACGATGCAACAGCCAGGGAGGCAGCAAGCTACGTCGAATGTCCAGGTGGTCTCTTTAAATGAGCTAAATACCTGTCTTACATAAAGTCCCGTAGCTTGCCGCTGGAGGGGGACATGTCAAATAATCCCATCTCTTGCTTATTACACTATTTGTATCGTTCTGCTTTCACAGCAGCCTCTTAATAAACAATACATAGCTCTTGTCTATTCTTGCATTCATTTTTTATGTAAATATGTTCAGTTATGACATAATGCAACCGTACACTTTGGTACGGCCAATACACCAGGGGCTTAAAGTACCCCAGAATATGGTGTGTGAAGTCCGAACACTCTCACGAGTGCGGCACCCCGAACTTATAGCACTATATGCATCAGCTCCGAATCATGTCTTGGGTCAATAGTTGGGTTTGCCCGGCTCCCATGTTTTGGTACCTTACGTTCCGCTATATTGGCTAAGGTAGCGCTGGGAGAACTACTGCGATTGTGCCCCAGTTGAGCTGGGTTAAGCACCTCAGTAGAGAAAGCTAAAGCTGACCGTCATGATAGGGCGAAAGCCGTTCGCTGTTCAAGAGGTTTTTCGAGTCCCTAAAGACTTATGCCGCTTAGAGCGAGGAGCTGGCTTTGTCCGGCCTAGGCGTGGATAGCACCCCGAACTCGGTCTTCCGAATACTAGGGGCTTCGCCGAAATTTAAATTATAGAATTTTCTATGGCTCAGTGAGAGTGATAAAGCATTATAGTCCAGTTGCCTTGTTCGTTGTGCTGAGCGCCTCCCTCGAAGGACCCAAGAATGGGAACAAGAGCGCTCAGGTTTATCCCGAACACGCTAGCACTCGTGGCATGGGGGTAGAAGCCGACGACTTGCATCTCTTAGATTCAATAAACGGCCGCACAGAAGGTAATATTTTAAATTCAACAAGCGTTGCTTAGGGCATATGAACAAGTTTTCAGCGCACAGGATAAACACGAGCGAGTTTACTCAAAAATTACATCCCTGGTACATTCATTCACCACAAGGCGGGCACCCTTCAGGACGCCCTCATAATACATTTCGGGCCTGCGATGCTCCTTCCCCTTTGGTGGCCCATCTGTCACCAGCTTCTCAGCATCCAGCTTGCCCCAGTGCACTTTCGCACGGGTAAGGGCCCTACGGGCGCCTTCGATGCATACGGAGCGCTTGATGACTTGAAGCCGTGGACAGGCATCCACCAGCCGTCTCACCAGCCCAAAGTAGCTCCCAGGCAGGACCTCCCCAGGCCACAGCCGGCCTATAAGGCCCTTCATGGCATGTTCGGCTACCTTATGGAGCTCGACCAGCTGCTTCAGCTGGTCGCTCAAGGGCACCGGGTGTCCGGCATCAGCATACTGGGACCAGAACACTTTCTCCGTCGAGCTCCCTTCTTCGGCTCGGTAGAATGCGGCGGCGTCGGACACACTGTGGGGCAGATCTGCGAATGCTCCTGGAGAGCTCCGGACTCGGGTAAGTAACAAGTAATTCACTTTCACGTGCTTGCTTTGCATAAAGAATGCCTTACCCCCCGCTATCTTTTTCATCGCATCAATTTCCTGGAGGGCTTTTTGGGCTCCGGCCTTCGTGGATTTGGCGCTCTCAAGGGCCGAGGCAAGCTCGGAATCTCGAGTCTTTGAGTCAAGCTCCAATCTCTCGTGTTTCTTCACAAGAACATGGAGCTCTTGGCGCACTTCCTCCGCCCGCGCCTCCTGCTTTTCTCACTTGGTGCGCTCCACGACTGCATTGTCTTCGGCCTTGGATAGCGCTTCCTTCAGGGTCGCCACCTCGGTTGTGGCCCCTGTAACATTCATGTTGGTCATGTCACTATTTGCAACTAGGTATTTTTATATGTACTTACATAAGGTACTATCTACCTTCTCTGTCCTCGAGCTGCTTCTTGGCAAGGCCGAGCTCGTTCTCGGACCGCTTGAGGCTCTTCTTCAATGCATCGACCTCTGCAGTCAGTGCGGCAGAGGTCAGCAGCGCAGCCTGCATTCCCATATTGACATATTTATGTTAGACTCCTGCGTATATCTTCTTAGATCCTCAGTCCAGCTTTTCTTTCAGAACACCGAACTGAGCATCAGGGGCTACTGTCTATGCGGTAATATTCTTACATGACTTAAATACATACCTCAAAGCCTGTTAGAAGGCTGGCACATGCTTCTGTCAACCCGCTCTTGGTGGACTGAACCTTCTGGATCAACACACTCATAATAGTGCAGTGCTCCTCGTCGATGGAGGCGCCGTTAAGCACCTCCAGCAAATTGTCCGGTGCCTCCGGTTGGACGGAGGCCACCGGCATCGTAGGCTTGCCCTTCTTACGAGGGGACCGCCTGCCGGACTCCGGAACAACTGAAGGTTCCGGTGCGGTGTCCGGACCAGGGCCGGACTTAGATCCCTCTGGGGTTTTATCCCCTTTGCGCCTGGAGTCCGGAAGGTCACCTCGCGGCGCCTCCGGGGCTACCTCCTCCTGGCTTGGCCTCTTTTGGGACTCCACCTCGGCATCGTCCATGGGGCGAGGGGAGGTAACAGTCGAGAGTGAAAGACAATTCACATCCAATGAATCCAGGGATTCGCTCGACGAAGCATCAAGCTGGGCCTTGGGCGGACTGCATGGTTATGTTCGGCGTTAGAAGATACTGTGCACTAAAGAAACGGCCATGAGTTATTCTGTTATCCGGATACTTACAATTTCGCCAGGGGCTTGGCCCTGGATGGCCACTCCTCTCCGCTGTCGTCGGCGCTGGTAGAGTAGTCCGGAAGAAGGGTCTTTCCCTTCTTGGACCCTCCGGCCTCCCCCGTTTGGGCGGCCTTTCTCTTCTTTCCTCCCCCCGATGGAGGGGGAGAGGCTTCTTCTTCCTCCTCGTCGTCTTCTGGGATGGAGTGCACTTTGGGGTTGTCGGGCGATGAATCCGACACCACCAGGCGCCGGGAGCTCTTTCGAGTTCACGTGGCCTTTTTCTTGGCCTTCTTCTCCGGCACCGCGGGAGGTGCTGGGACCAGCAGCTTCGCCAAGCGGGCATATGCTGGGCCTTCGGGCAAAGGAGCCGGACAGTCGATCTGTCCGGACATCTTCTTCCAGTCCTGTCAAAGGAGCGGGAGCTTAGATCCTGCATAGAGTCAAACCATGAAAAACAAGTATCCTGTAAAAGGTAAAACAAGCTTACCGCACTGGCTTGGCGCTTTGCGCAGAATCCGCGATCCTCAGTAATGGGAGGGGAAACCTCAGAGCCCTTGAATAGCACCTTCCAGGCGTCCTCGTGCGTTGTGTCAAAGAGCCTGGACAGGGTTTGGTGCTGGGCCGGGTCGAACTCCCACAAGTTAAAAGCCCATCGTTGACACGGGAGGATCCGACGGAAGAGCATGACCTGGACTATGTTGACAAGTTTAACCTTCTTGTCCACCAGGTTTTGGACGCAGGTTTGGAGTCCGGTCACCTCTTCCAAATTACCCCACGACAGGTCCGTCTCTTTCCAAGAGGTGAGCCGTGTGGGGATGCCAGATCGGAATTCAGGGGCCGCCGCCCATTCAGGGTTGCGCGGCTCGGTGATGTAGAACCACCCCGATTGCCACCCTTTGATGGATTCCACAAAGGAGCCCTCGAGCCATGTAACGTTGGGCATCTTGCCCACCATGGCGCCTCCGCACTCTGCTTGCCGGCCGCCCACTACCTCCGGCTTGACATTGAAGGTCTTTAGCCATAAGCCAAAGTGGGGCTTGATGCGGAGGAAGACCTCGCACACGACGATGAACACTGAGATGTTGAAGATGAAGTTCGGGGCCAGATCATAGAAATCCAGGCCGTAGTAGAACATGAGCCCCCGGACAAATGGGTGGAGTGGGAAGCCCAGTCCGAGGAGGAAATGGGGAAGAAACACCACCCTCTCATGGGGCCTGGGGGTGGGAATGAGCTGCCCCTCGTCTGGAAGCCGGTGTGCAATGTCATTGGACAAGTATCCGGCCTTCCTCAACTTTTTGATGTGCCCCTCCGTGACGGAGGAGGCCATCCACCTGCCTCCCGCTCCGGAGATGGCTGGAGAAGGTTGAGGTGGGAAGTGCGGACTTGGGCGCTGGAGCTCGAGTGCACGGAGATGGATAAGCAAAGGAGGAAGAAGGCGTAAATGGAAAGAGTGGATCCTTATCCCCATATATGGAGGGACGAAACTATGTACCCCCACCAGCCTAGTAAAACTCGCTTATCTCCCAAGCACCGTGATTAATGGCGCGGTTGGGTTACCCATGCCCGTATTGATGAGAATCCCGGAATAAGGGTACACGATCTCTGCTTTGACAAGACGTGCCAAGGAAACTGCCTCACTAAACGCGCTGAGGTGGGACAGTAAAACGATTCGAATGAAGGCTTGGCCATGGCATGATGTCACGCTGCGGAATACGTCAGCAAATTAGATTTATACAAATATTATTCTCTCTACGGTGGTATGTGGAACTTATTTTGCAGAGCCGGACACTATCCTTGTGTTCAAACATCTTCTATGAAGTATTCGGAGGAGGAACCCGCCTTGCAATACCGAAGACAATCTGCGCGCCGGACTCGTCATCATTGAAGCCTGGTTCAGGGGCTACTGAGGGAGTCCCGGATTAGGGGGTGTCCGGATGACCGGACTGTAACCTTTGGCCGGACTCCTGGACTATGAAGATACAAGATTGAAGACTTCGTCCCATGTCCGGATGGGACATTCCTTGGCATGGAAGGCAAGCTTGGCAATACGGATATGTAGATCTCCTCCCATTGTAACCGACTCTGTGTAACCCTAGCCCTCTCCGGTGTCTATATAAACCGGAGGGTTTTAGTCTGCAGGACAAAGAACAATCATACCATAGGCTAGCTTCTAGGGTTTAGCCTCTCTGATCTCGTGGTAGATCTACTCTTGTACTACCCATATCATCAATATTAATCAAGCAGGAGTAGGGTTTTACCTCCATCGAGAGGGCCCGAACCTGGGTAAAAACATCGTGTCCCTTGTCTCCTGTTACCATCCGCCTAGACGCACAGTTTGGGACCCCCTACCCGAGATCCGCCGGTTTTGACACCAACAGGGACTTTCTGGTAGATGGCCTCGACGTTTCCTCAAGCTATGAAAATGCACTATAATTTGCTTGTCATCAATGCCTGCAAATCTCTGTCTCTCTCAACATAGTAGATCATCATTAGACACTAAATCCTTCAATGAGCTTGCAAAATGCTTGCATTAGATCCCTCATTAGACACTATATGTTCATCACCAGGAGCATGTAAAATGTTTGCATCAAATCCTTCATTAGCAGTTTGTTCATTAGACACTTCATGCTCAAGAACAACATGAGCTTGTATGTTTGCACCGGAAACTTGATTAGATACATCAGATTTAGTCAGTTCAGTATTGATTGAGGGAGTTATAAAATAAGTAGAAATTGGTTTCATTTTCTCATAGATTCCCTACAAACAAGCAGTTTTACAACACCGTCAGGTTTAACTATTGGCCAGAAATTGAAGAGTTGAATTAGATATAATCAGGGATGTGATGTACCTGCTCGTTGCGCATGCTACTCTTGCAAGCTACGACTGTCCGTTTGCGCAAGCTCGATGCCATGCCCATGCTGCCGCCGCTGCCTCCCACGCAGGCTACACCCAGGGTTGGATATTCATCTTCTTGACCTTCCGTTCGCTTGAAGCCCGGCGACCGCCCTCCAACGAGGGCACGAGGAAGTGTTGTGTCGGTCTGTCCAGCGGCGGCTAGGTTAGGAGCGAACCATACTGGAGGCTGGAGCGAATGAATTGGGATTTTCCCTGATGTCGATCAATATGGGAGGCGCTCGTTTGGGCCGTGAGCCTACTATAGGGCCTGCTTGCACTTATGTTTTGGCCCATCCAAATTGAAACATTTTTCTTCATTTTTTACATTGCCTGCTCGTGCGTTGGGACGAACAAAACTAGCGTGGGCCAACCTGGACGACTCAAACTAGGTGCACACTTTCCAGCCACCTGAGGCGGCCGCGCATACCAGCCCCTATGGTGGCGTCACCCCTTTTTGCGTGTATGATTGGATAGTGAAAAATATTCCAGTGGCGCTTTTGATTTACCCACAGAATGGTTGAATTACTTGTTTCTATGAACTGAGTTCGCCAATAATGTGAAGGATGCCAGTCTTTTCATCCTATTGTAGATTGCTTAGATCTTGATATGCCAAAAGTAATCGCATGAAATATACAGTAAAAGCCAGTGTGATGTGTGTGGCTACAACTTGTCTGACTACACATCCTCATATAACATATCAAGGACGCACCATCTTACCAGATTAACCATTTGACTTACCCATGCAGTGTGGGAAGAAAGAAGTATTGGGACTGCGTATCTAAGCAATTGATGCCATGGACTCCTTCGTACAACCTTGTAAGCGAAAAAGAACTAGCGTAAGTTCAGTTACCTGCTTCTCGGAATTTTAGTTAGCCACTTATTGCAAAATTGTTCAATCACGTTGCTTGGCTTAATTTAGTTTTCTACTGATTACATAATGTCACAGCCTGTTAATCATATTGTAGACTGCGCCTATCTATGTGTTTGATACTTACTGTTAAGAATTACCTATTTGCCATAAATTAAATATCTACTTGTTTGTTTAACTGCTTTGCTGCTGCAACAGTGGGTTAGAATGATGTTAATAACTACTTTTCAGCAACCAATTGAAACTCTTTAATTCCTTGTTTGTTTAACTGGTTTGCTGTTATAATTCCCAATTGAGATGTTTTGCTAACTTCAACTTTTCTTAATCCAATCGGAACTTTAATTGCAAAATAGGTTAGCCCAAGATCAAAGAGCGAGGTCCCCATGGATGTTGCATCATCCCACAGCAGTGGCACCGGCCCAATCGTGCATTATGAATTGCCAACTGCTGATGCTCTAGAGGCTAAACTAGTGGTAGAAAGAGATTCTACTTCTGCACTTAGAGATCAAGTTGACATGTTGAGGAAGCAAACGGCACAATCACAAGCAGTACTCAAGACAACCATTAAATATTTGGTGGATTTCAAAATGAAGCAAGCTGAGACTGACTAGATTGTTAAGGTCCTGAAGGAAAAAAGGAAATTAAATTCCTACTTGGTAATTCATAGGTGAAATGTTCTTTCCATCGTTGAATAACCTTTGTGTTGTCTGTTCATGTAATCAATCAAACCATTTGTTTTAGAGATCATGTAATAATTGTTTTTTTGTTTTTTGCTTTGTAATTTTATTTGAGCACAAGTCTGTATTAATTGATAAGACTAGGAGACATTTCATTTGGATTGTTGTGCCAGACCTACAAATATGCCAATCGGGCTGAATGTGCATTCAACAATAGTAGTAGTATAGATGGACCATAAGTGGCATGCATCGGAAAGGGACAAGATGCTGGCTAAAAAAAGGATGCTGTTGTAGCCAAAAAAAGTACAACGGCCTGGCTAATGTATGTTAGTTGATATTATTGATCCATATACTCTATAAGTGTTTATATGTCTGTTAGTTCTGTACATTCTTGGTTGATTGACTCGGTATTTGAATCTTGATATATCGCTTGTGTACATATCTAAATGGGAGTACACATTATGCTGTGTGTGACATTTGAGTTGGACATGAAGTGTTCCAAATATTCGAATTCACCTTAAACTGGATTCTAGCTTCTGAATTTGAGTATCAGCATTTGTAAACCATATTCATATATGACAGTGGAATACATCTTTGTCGTCCTTTTGAAGATATATAAAAAAACATAGAATGATTTATAAAGATTCATATAGGAATACAAAATGGATTCGAATTTGGTTGCCAGGGTAAACGTGGATGCTTATTGTCCCAAAATTCGAAAGAAGCGGCAAAATGTCCACTCCCACGTCGGCTGCCCGAAGCCAAGAGTTTGGGAGATGGAAATTACTGTCTACCCATTACACGGACAATCCATCAGCCCGATTTCCACTGCTCTAAATAGGGGTAGGTTAGTAACTTCAATTAGACGTGACATGACCGCCACTGAGCCCATTCCGACACGGTGGGCGTCAAACATGGGCGGAAAAACACATTTGATTCAAGCTGGTCCGAAAGACCTCTGTTTCTCCCTCCATTCCCCATTCATACACGGTGGGTCGATGTAGGCCAATATTTTCAATGGGGGGCAGGTTTGTAACTTCACTCAGACGTGACACAACCGCCCTACCTGTCAGCCCCGTTCATACACCATGGGCGCCAACCATGGGCGCCAACCACCCTCTCCTCGCCCGAAATCGCTCTGGGCAAATATTGGCGAGATGCGAGATTACCGTCCTATCCCCAACCGACGAGACGTCCAAATTTTAAACGGGGGCTAAGTTCGTAAATTTCCCATATTTTAGACAGGCGCATCCCGAAAACATGGTTCGTCGTACCTCTCCCTCCATTTTCCCATTCATACACCATCCATGCTAGAACACCCCATCCCCACACCAGCCTCCGTCCGCCACCCCATCCATCGCCACCGTCCTGCACCACATCCATCGCCACCGTCCTCCACCATGCCGGAGCGCCTACCAAGACCGCGTCGTCCTCTGCTAGAGATGGACGCTTCTCATCCACGGCGACGGACCAATAACCTTGCATCGCGTCCTCTCGCTTCATCGGCGTCGTCGTCCTCTTTGCCGGGGCCGCTCACACAACCTTCTCTTCCATCGCAACGGGACTTATCCCCTGATGCACCCGTCTACCGTCGCAGATCTGCTTCAACGCCAACGACAACCATCGCACCCCCGATGCCTACACGGCGCCACAAGAGAGGTGGTAATTCATATCTCCTCAACTTCTTGATCTCAACCAGAAAATAGATCTTAACTTGGTTACTATACTTTCTTTTCAGCTCGTAGAATTTAGTTCTTAGTTCGAAGCAAACAATGGATGCTAAATATCATTTCTCCGATTTGCAGCTTCAAATCTGCCATGGCACAACCATGATACGGTTTAATTGATCATGCTTAGGGTTTAATTCATCATGTTGGTTCCATGGTGGTTTCTTTAATAGAAATTGGAGGGGAAACCCTCTTTTGCTAAAAAAAGTTATGCTTAGAGTTTCCCCCTTTTATCATCACTATATGATCAGAATACGTGCTTCGTGTCATAATAACACCGCTCCACCCATCAAGCTAAACAAGCTTAGTTGTTAAAATACGAATATGATATTATTAAAATAGAGTTGTTTAATTGGTCAGCTAAATGTTCCTAAATTAGTGTCGAAAATGCATGTTCCCCACTCGGGTGTGTATCTCTACAGGGTGCCCATGGTGGGCCGGCCCACCCTGGGATTTTGGGTCATCCCAGGCCCCGGTTCCCCTCTGTTCTGCTGTGCGCTTCCGATCTCTACTCGCCCCCAGCCGCCTACCTCACCGGCGACTTGTCGTCCCGGACGGCATGACTCTAGGAGGAGATGCCGGACTAACAGGAGGCCGGGAGCCGCTCGCCCAACAGCGTCACCGCTGCCCGGGTGCGCCGCCGTGCCTACCTTGCCATTCCGTTCAAGGCTTAGGCGTGCAGCACCCACCAAGCCAACCCGATTTATCCTGAGATACGTCCTCATCACCCATTTTCTAATTGATTCATTACTCATTAGGCAGGACTGTCATTAGGGTTTGTTGTGTGCTCGGTGCTACCTACACTTAATGGTTTAGATGTATTTCGGTAATCTTTAGTACCCCTAAAATTCACAGGGTTTCAAAATTCCGGCCCTCGGAACAGACACTAGTCATTTTGGATTGTTGGTCATAGTGACATTGACCTAGATTACTACTGCAAGCCAGGTTTGTTGACAATTTTACTTGTCTTTCTTACTCATTCAATATAATATCCAATTATTCACATCGATTAGTTGCAAACAATAAGTGCTAGACAAACTTCTTCATTTAGATTTTGGACGGTCTCTTACTGCAGTTACAATTCTGCATACTTGTCCTAGTAAGCTCACAAGTAAATGATTGATTCACTACATCTATGTTTGCCTTGTCGTATTTGTTGTCAATATTCTTTTAGGGTGGACCACCCTGTTTCTAAATACTGGAACCATAGACATGAGTGAATAGTATTTCTCTATGTAATCTCTTCCATCATGTGTGGGCAACAAACACTGCATTGTAGAGAAAGAAAGTGTCATTTCTAGCTTTTACATAGGTTTTGATCTTTTACATGGAATAGAATCTGCCTACTTGCTTTGTGTCGCACTACCAACACTCCACCCTTGAAGCTAAACATTATGCCACTCATAATTTCTTAGTTTATTTGTTCAAATACGAATTTCATATTATTCTAATGTTCCTACTTCAGTTTTGAAATGTGTGCCTACCTGTTATAGAGACATAAGGGGTTTTTATTTCTGTGTGTGGTCTGGTCAGCACGGCTGGGGAGGCGAACTTTGCATATGCAGGGGTTTATAGGGAGACACACTCCGAGTTGAATCCGCAATGCATTCCATAGATAATCTGACTACTTTTATGTTTTCATGAATCTCAGATTCTAAACAGCATCATAATGATCATGAGCTTGCGTGCATGAAAAGAATAAAGCAGAACAATGCCATGGCTGTCAAACTTGGCATTAAGGAACTAAAATCAAGTCTGGATGCAATGCAATGCAAACATTCTCCACCTACAGATTCATGCTCAGAATATGATCCTAACAGTGATTCTGAGCTAGAGGGAGATCTAAGTCAATGTAGCTCCCTAGTGGAGGAGTCAGAGGAAGATACCCTATCTTATTCACCCATCAAGGTACTTGATCTAACTTTCCAAGGTTACATTGCTCGCACATATCTTGCAAATGATGCTTTGCATTGCTTCTACTTTGTTGAACTACCATTAGCTTAGTTTACACATCGTGTATGTGAATACGCCCTGCCTATCCATTTTCAGTACATATTCCATCTATCATCATACCATATTTATCCATTCAAATGATGTTCTTGTGTATCAGACGTTCAAAAGGAAGAGGGTGATTGCTGATCGTGGAGGAGCACAAGCAAAGTATTTGGAAAAGGTAGTGGCACATGATAAATCAAATAGCCCATTAGGTGTAGTTGCAATATCACTTGACCCACAAAACACCCCAACTCTAGCAGACTCTAGCCCTACTACACTGGTCATTTCTGATGCCCCAACTCAGCAGACCCCAACTGCAGCAAATATTATGATTATGCCAGTTGACATAGCACCGGCCAGCTGTACGACACAAAACCCCCATTCCAGCAAAGAGTACACCAAATCCAGTTGCCAAATCCCTTTTCGAACCAGAGAGAGCCCAAATTGCAGCAAATAGGACCCCTGTTCCATTTCTTCCCAGTTTAGAAGACGAAGCTTATGTTGTTGTCAGGAACTTTGTGCGCATCTTTCCTTCATGGAAAGATTATACCGCAGACACAGAAAAATTTCCAGTCATTCTCCACAACTTACGCGTAAGTAATGTACTAATGTTATTCATGGTCATTACTGCATATGTTTCTATTGACAGAAGACACAAGATTTGATTCTTTTAAATAGGCGAGGAGCAAACTGGATTGTGATGACGAGCAAGGGTTGGTTGCGCTTTTCAAGCACTCGTTGATGAAGTATCATTCCTACCTGAGGCAAGCGCACTTCGATGGCAAGCCTCTGAACAAAATTTCTATAAAGTCTCCGGTGCTACATTTATCCGAAGGTGACTGGAATAATCTTGTTACACATTGGTCTCGGCTGCAGCATAAGGTACTGTCTATGATACCACATCACAATTTGAACTACATTTCTGCATTTGCCTTAATGTCTCACTTGTACAAAAACAGTTAGCAGAAGAACATTCGTTCTCAAGGGACCACAGAATCTCGCAACTATACTGCACACTGCATTGCTCTTGTGAGTACCTCTTGCCATGTATGACCATACTTACTTTCATAGCTGTTTGATTATCTAGCATCACTGCACATGTTAGCCTCGTAATCGTCCATTTGGTGGACATTATAAGATCCATATGGACTCTTACATAAATTTAGAATCAACCCAATGATTTTGAAGAGGTTTAGCTATGCAATCCTCTTGTAAGGACTGAACATGGTCTATCACTGTACTTACATTAACAGCTACTCCCTCCGTCCCATAATATAAGAAAGTTTTGTATTGTACACCAGTGTTCAAAACACCCTTGTATTATGGGAAGAGGGATTGGTTCATTTTGTAGCATTCTGCATCTTATCTCCCTCGCCCACCATTTACAAAAAAAGATCAGATATATATTTAATCTTACCAACAAGTAGAATACACAGACAATGCCAGTGCAGAAGTGTAGCCCATTGCTCTTGTCAGTATATTTTGTCCTGTAACGCTTGTACTTCCAGGGATTGGTAGTTGATTATGTAGCATCAATCTGCATCTTATCTTCATTATCCTCTATCCCTTCCAATATTATCATATCTATAATTACTCTCTACAAAATGTAGAGTACAGGCAATGCTTATGAAGAAGATTCTATGCTGAAATTCTTGAGTTATCCTTCCCTTGACATGGAGAAGGGCATTATAAAGCCGGTGTTAACTGTTAATGTAAGTCAGTCCTTCTAAAGCCTTTATCCTCAACTGCTGTTTAATTTGCTCATACTCCCTATCTATAATCCAGTGTGTGGTGAAGCAGCCCGCGTTCGCACCTTGTCATCTCCTGTTTTATCTTACTGATGTGGCTGATGATATGAACAACATGCCATGCACATTATCCAAAATAGATACAATGATTATTTTGCCCTTCATCTATGCTTGTTATGTTGACATGGTAATCCAGTAGTGTGGTGAAGCTCCCCGCATTATGAACAATGCCAAATTATGCTATTGATATTTTGAACTTACTCTTTATTTTCTAATTTGAAATTGGATGGAATTGACAACACAGTTATCATCTTTGTTTATACACGTGCAAAACCTGTCATCTCTCTGCTTTGTTTCAGGGTGATATGCTTGATGGCATGCACAAGTCTGCTGAAGGCTGTGAGACAAACCCAACATATATTGCAGCAAAGAAGGCAAAACATCTTGAAGATAGCGAGACAACCCCAAAGTCTTGTCTTGATGCAGTGTTCAAGTTACTTGAGACTAACAGTTAGACAAGCTCACAGAATTCGTTGTCTGAATCAGATCGACTTCTTCAGTCCCAAGTTCTAGCAGAAAGGCATTCTGCAACTCAACTTCGACTTGAAGTCCTATCTCTAAGAAAGATTGCGGAGAACACGAATGAGAATCTCATCCCTAAACAGCTACACCTGGAAGCTATGACCGACATGCTTAGCCGGTCTCACAGCCTTGCTCAGCAGCTTGCGCAGCAGTTCCCCTGCAAGGCTAACCTTTCTTGAACTGTCTTGGAAGTGGTCTCGGTTCAGTATTATTTTTTACGCTGCAATGGTGCCCAGTTTTTGTAATCTGCTTCTTCGTTGCGCTTAATGATCACTGGTGGCGAACTTCGATGCCCAGTGGATGCAATATACCTTAAATCCTTTATTATATAGTGTAGGTTTATTCTTAGTTACAATGCCGTAATTTATTTATTGTATAGAGTAGGTTTGTTCTTAATTCCTACTAGTTACCACCAGCATTCGCTATCTGAAAAAAAATCAGATGTAGTCGACCGGGCTGAAACATTCGACTCTAACGGGCGAGGTTTTTAGCGGGCCACAATTGGGCTGGCCTGCGTCTTTCTTGGGCCCGAATGATTGGGGCCTTCACACATTGCACCAGGCCAAAACTTACACCAGCCTATATTTTAGTTGGGCCTTTTGTCGACCCAGCGCTTAGTTTGACCCAGGTAGCATTAGGCCATTAACATGATGGATATTGTACTGGCCTGTACAGCCGAGATGAAACCACGGGCCTTTAGCAGGCCAAAATGCATGTTGGGCCTCAATTTTCACTAGTCGTCGACGGGCCTTCAGCAGGCCAAAATGTAGACCTGGCCTTTTTGGGCCAAGTTAGCTCACGGGCCGTTACCAGGCCGAAACATATCTCGGGCCTTAGTTGGCCCACTGATATCATGGGCCTTTAACAAGCTTAGTACAGGCATCAACGGGCTGAATTACGCGACAAGCCTTTAACAGGCTCAAAGTCACATTGGGCTTAACTGTTGCCACCTTTAGCACGGGCCGTTAGTGGGCCCGATGTCCCATCGGACCATATATGGCCCATGGGCAGCACGGGCCATTCCCAAGCCGAAAGTCACGCCGGGCTAAAATGGGCCCATGTCTACATCAGGCCTCTAACAGGCCGAAAGTCACTGGGGTGTAGTTGGGCCCAAATATTCGGCGAACAATTAACAGGCCAGATCTGGCTTCGGGCCGCAAATGGGCCCAAATATTGGGCGGACAATTAACGGGCCAGATCTGGCTTCGGGCCGTAAATGGGCCCAAATATTGGGCGGACAATTGACGGGCCAGATCTAGCTTCGGGCCGTAAATGGGCCTTTATTAAGCAGATCGTTATTGGGCTAGCCCACTAGTACCTGATTAAGTACTACGGGCCTTTGACTGGGCCGACCTTTTTAACCTATACGGGCCTCTGTTGGGCCCAGCCACGTGTCGACGTATCATAGGCATGTCTCCTCCAATGGACGGGCGACATCTGGCCCACTGACGAGCTGACAGGTGTTCCCTTCGGCCAATCAGAATTTTACACGTGGAAATTTCCCATTGGCCATAGCTGTTAACGGGTTATCGGATCCAAAATCCGACCCGATATGTCGGGGAAACTGATCCACGAACACCTATGGGACCGGCGGACCGAGCCCCTTTCGGTTCGACGGGGGGCGGAGATCGCACGAAGAGCGGATCGAGGCGAAGCACACGAGCAGTTTACCCAGCTTCGGAGCTCTCCGGAGAGATAACACTCCTACTGCTGCATGTCTGAGTGTATTGAGTTCTTGCTCGAGAGTGCTGAGTGCTACAGTACACCCTAGCCGCTAACGAGACGGAGCGTGAGTGTTTTTCTGCCTTTGAACCCCCCTCTACATTGCGCATGGGCCTCCTTTTATATGCTAAAGGGGTCTCCGACAGGTGGCAACGTAGACAAGGGTAAAAATGGAAAAAGGAATTGCGGTTGGTACAACTACCTGTACAGTCTATCATACCTAACCCTGACGGCAGGGGACAAAGGCATTAAATGCCCGTCTGCGTCGCCCAAATAGTGCAAAAAGGGACCGCAGGGACGCCACCGCTCGCCACGATGGCAATCTTGTCAGCGTCGCTTGCCACTTTGTGAACTTGTCGATTGCAACGTACAAGTACTCAAAGCCCCCGATAGCTCGGGGAAAGGGGCCGAGGATGTCGAGCCCCCAGACCGAAAATGGCCAGGATAAAGGGATCGTCTGGAGAGCTTGAGCTGGCTGGTGTATCTTCTTGGAATGGAACTGGCACGCTTCACACTTGGTTACTTGTGCAGTTGCATCCTGGAGGGCTGTCGGCCAAAAGAAACCTTGCCGGAACACTTTGCCGGCAAGTGGTCTTGCGCCAATGTGGTGGCCACATATGCCTCCATGTATCTCTGCCAACAGCTTTTGTCCGTCTTCCCGGTGAATACACTTCAATTTCACACCGTTGAGTCTTCTTCTGTACAGTGTGTTGTCGACAAACTGGTACATACTTGACTGCCGGGCTACTCTTTCCGCTTCTTCTTGCTCTTCGGGAAGTTCTCCTGTCTGAAGGAAACGGACAATCTGCTGTGCCCATGCTGGAGCTTGCGGCTCGACAACAAGGACTAAAGGCACATCTGCTGCTAAGGGAACATCCGCTTCTATGGCGAGAACCTGCGGCTCGGCCGGAGCTTGATGTTCCCCGGCAAGCTTGCCGGAGCAAAACTTGTCGGGAGCGTATGCTTCAACGGAAAAAACCCTAGGGCTTGCCGGAGCAGACTGCTCCTCAGCACCCTTGGTGTTGATCTTGAGGACTTTCTTGGCGGCGGCTTTGGGGAGCTCTGCCGGAAAATAGTCACCAGAAATCAACTTCCTCTTCTTGCTGTGTCCAGTTGATGGCGTTACAGACGGTTGAGTCAGTTTGAGCACAAAGATCCCTGGTTCCACAGGTAACTTAAGTGCGGCGCACTTCGACAGGCCATCGGCAATGTCGTTCTAAGCTCTTGGAACATGTTCCATCTGTAGGCCGTCAAAGTGCTCTTCTAGCTTTCTCACTTCATCAATGTAAGCTTCCATCAACGGACTCTGATAATTCTTGTTCACTTGGCGGACGACAAGCTGTGAGTCACCCCTGACAATGAGCTTCTTGATCCCAAGGTCTGCTGCGATCCTGAGACCGGCAAGCAAACCTTCATACTCTGCAGTATTGTTCGTTGCTTGCTCCTTGGGAAAGTGCATCTGGACTACGTACTTGAGGTGCTCTCCGGTGGGTGCAACAAGTAGCACGCCCGCACCGGCGCCTTGCAGCGAGAAGGCACCATCAAAGTACACCAGCCACTCTTTGCTTGCTTCCTTGACGGGGATGCTTGTTTCTGGAATTTCTTCATCTTGTGTTGGCGTCCATGCTGCTATGAACTCCGCCAATGCTCTGCTTTGGATAGTTGAAGTGCTCTCAAACTTGAGGCCAAAGCTTGACAGTTCCAGTGCCCACTCGACAATCCTGCCTGTTGCTTCTGGATTTTGCAGTATCCTCTTCAGCGGAAAACGAGTGATGACTGTGATCTCATGTGCTTGGAAGTAATGGCGCAGCTTTCTCGAGGCCATGAGAAGGCCGAAAAGCAATTTCTGCACACCAGAGTACCTTGACCTAGCCCCCTGCAGAAGGGAACTGACAAAGTAAACTGGGCGCTGCACCATTCTTTTCTGCATCTTCTCACGCGCCTGCGCAGATCCATCTTTGTCGAGACCAGAGCTTGCCGGTGAAGTCCCCTGCTTGTCGCTGGATGCATCTGCCGTGGTTGCTGGTTCATCATCCGCCTCCCTCTCCGCTACTAACGCAGCACTAACCACTTGATTGGTTGCCGCTATATATAGCAGCAACTTCTCTTGTGGCTTAGGTGCGACAAGTGTTGGAGTGGAGGACAGGTATCTCTTTAAGTCCTGTAGTGCAGCCTCCGCTTCCGGAGTCCATTTCATTGGACCTGCCTTTTTCAATATTCTGAAAAATGGCAGGGTGCGCTCAGCAGACCTAGAGATAAACCTGCTGAGAGCAGCTACGCAACCGGCAAGTCTTCGTACATCCTTGACGCGCTTTGGTGCTTCAATCTGCTCAATGGCCTTGATCTTGTCGGGATTGGCTTCAATTCCCCGTTGAGACACGAAGAACCCGAGAAGCTTGCCGGAGGGGACTCCAAACACACACTTCTCGGGGTTAAGCTTGAGGTTGATCTTGCACAAATTTGCAAAGGTTTCGTCTAAATCTTGAATCAGAGTCGCCTTGTTCTTGATCTTGACCACTATATCATCCATGTAGGCTTCCACATTTCTGTGTATTTGTGGCTCAAAAGCGTCATGGACTACCCTTGCAAATGTTGAACCAGCATTCTTTAAACCGAAAGGCATCCGTACGAAACAGTATGTGCCACATGGGGTGATGAATGCGGTCTTCTCCTCATCCTCTTCTGCCATGAAGATCTGATGGTATCCTGAGTATGCATCAAGAAATGAAAGTAAGTCACATCCGGCTGTGGAGTCAACAATCTGGTCGATGCGCGGCAAGGGAAATGGGTCTTTGGGACAAGCTTTATTGACATCGGTAAAGTCGATACAAAGCCTCCATTTCCCGTTTGCCTTGGGCACGACTACAGGGTTGGCCAACCACGTAGGATGGAGCACTCCTCTGACAAGGCCTGCTGCTTCCAATTTCTTGATTTCTTCTGCGATGAATTCTTGGCGCTCAACTGCTTGTTTCCTAACTTTCTGCTTGACGGGCCGTGCGTGAGGACAGACGGCAAGATGGTGCTCTATTACTTTCCTGGGAACATCGGGGATGTCAGACGGTTGCCACGCTAATACGTCGACGTTCGCCCGCAGGAAAGCAACGAGCGCGCTTTCCTATTTAGGGTCGAGAGTGGCACTAATGGTGAAGGTACCACCAGTGCCATCCTCCTTGGCGGACACCTTCTTGGTCTCTGGTGGAGCTGCCATTGTCTTCTTACACTTGCCGATGGAGCTCGATGGTGCATCCTCGATGGTAGCGCAGCACTCCGAAGAGGTGCGCTTGCCGGAGTGGGCATCAGAACTCTTGCCGGACTTGGTCTTCTTCTTCGCCCCGGGAGCTTCAACGGCAAGTGACTTGCGATCTGTTGCGGCTGCTGCTTCCCGGTAGATCTTGTCGGTGCAGATAAGAGCATCCTTCTTGTCGCCAGGGACAGAGATGACACTTATCGGGCCTGGCATCTTTAGCATGTTGTATGCATAGTGAGAGGCTACCATGAATTTGGCGAGTGCTGGACGGCCGAGTATCCCATTGTAAGGCAATGGAAAGTCAGCAACGTCAAAAGTGACCCTCTCCGTCCTGAAGTTCAACTCGCTGCTAAATGTCACCGGCAACGTGATCTTTCCCTTCGGCTTGCTCCTTCCCGGATTGATTCCTTGGAATGTGCCGGTCTCTTCGAGCTCGCCGTCAGGGATCTGGAGTTTCTGGAGTACCACGGAGGAGATCAGGTTCAAGCCGGCCCCGCCGTCAACTAGCATCTTAGTGACCTTGAGGTTGCGGATAGTTGGTGAAACCAACATCGGCAAGCACCCGACCGCAGTTATGCGATCAGGGTGGTCCTCAATATCAAAGATGATAGGCGTGCTGGACCATTTCAGAGGCTTTCGTGACTCGACGGGTGGTTCTGCCGCATTGACTTCCCGCACCCACTGCTTGAGCTGGCGGTGTGAAGTATGCAGAGAAGCACCGCCGTCAACGCACAGGACCTCTGTGGCTTTCTGGAACTCCTGCTCATCGGTTTCGTCATCATCCATATCTTCATCATCGTCATCGTCTTCATCCTTGTCGCGGCCGCGGGGAGGTCTGTCTCCTTGCCGCTGCTTGGCCTTGCCGCGGCGTCCTCCTCGGCCGGGGCGTTTCTTGCCGGTCCTCCAGCACCTTCCTGGGCCTTCTCCTTGTCGCGTCGCTCGTACTCAGCCTTTTGCTGCTCGACAAGCTGCTCGACCTTCTTGCAGCTCTGGAGGTCATGGCCCTTGGTGCGGTGGATCTTGCAGTACTGCTTGTTGGTGCCGTCCTGCTTGTCGGCAACCGCCACATCCTGGTAGTTGGTGCCTGCGGCAATCTCCTCGTTGGAGCTACCAGCTTTGGCTTTCTTGGCGCCACCTCCTTTGCCGGACTGCTCAACGACTAGCACATCTTTGCCTTTCTTCTTCCTATTGTTCCGCCGCCGGTTTTTCTTTGTCAGGGCAGCTTCCTCACTATCAGATCCTCCTGCTTCTGTATTCTCTCCGGGGAGTTTCCTCCCTTCCTCAACACGTGCACACTTGTCGGCCAGGGCATATAGCTCACTGACGTCTCTGATCTTGCACATCGCCATCTCCTCCCGCATCCTGCGGTTTCGCACGTTCTGATGGAACACGCTGATTACCGTGGCAGGGTGGACATCTGGGATGTTGTGCTGTACGCGGCTGAATCTCTGAATGTACTTGCGCAGGGGCTCTCCTTCCTTCTGGGCGAGCAGATGAAGGTCGCTCTCTTGTCCATGAGGCTTGTGGCCGCCTGTAAAGGCGCCGACAAACTGATGGCATAGGTCTGCCCAGGAGGATATGGAGTTGTCCGGCAAGTGCATGAGCCAGGATCTGACATTGGGCTTGAGCACCAGCGGGAAGTAGTTGGCCAGGATTTTGTCGTCCCGCCCCCTTGCAGCTTGCACCGCGATGGTGTAGATGCTGAGGAACTCCGACGGATGCGACTTGCCGCCGTACTTCTCTGGTACATCTGGCTTGAAATTCTTCGTGCTGGGCCATTGGACTTGCCACAGCTCACGAGAGAACGTAGGGCAACCTACCGCATACGGCAAGTCGCCTGGTTCCCCTGGTGCATGCATGTCGACAGAGGGCCCAGCGCGCTGGTCCGATTGACGCCGCGCTTCTCTTCGGCGCTCGATGCGAGTACGAGCGTCTTCTTGCTGTTGTTCGTGAAGAACTTGGCGCTGATCGCAACGAGCTCATGGATCTGATGATGCGGTGGAGTCGCTGTCGAGGTGGATCCGGCGAGTCGGCGATCTTGGCCTTCGGGGTGGAGAGTGTATGGTGGTTGCACCCCCACCGGTTTCGTCGCCATCGGCTCGTGCGTGGCAGTCCTGCCGCGGCAGCGATGTACTCGGCTGCCGCGGAGTGTCGCCGTTGGCGAAGCCGATGAGACTCTGAATGGTGGCCCTCCATCTATCGATCTTGTCTGCCATTGGAGGGTAATCCAGGAGTAGTTGAGCTCGCGCCAAAGCTTCTGCTGGAGTGGTGGGCGGCAGTGGCGAACGGTGCGAGGAGCGGGATATGCTCGGACTTCTAACTATGTTAGAAGGAGCAGTATCCCGTCCAGGCGACCGTGTCTCGCTCGTGCCAGCATGTTGGCGTGCATGCTGGTGTTGAGCACCCCGAGATCCGCCAGCTCGATCTTGGTCCAACAAACGTATGGCACTGCGAATACCATGACGCTGTCGGTCTTGCGCCTCCTGAGATGGGCGCGGTGCATGTACGGACGCCGAGGTCTGCGCAGCCTTGTCCTTGGACCTGGCAGCACCAGGAGCTCCCTCGTCCATGCCCGTTCTTCCGCCGGCGTCTACCCCACCACTCGTTTGCTCCGGTGGTGGTGGGATCGACGTGGACGGAACAGCTGCCGCCGAAGTCTTCTTCTTCAGTGGCATGTCGATGAAGAAGATGAAGATCTAGCTCGTGTGAACACCGGATCAGGTTCACACAACCTCGACGCCCCCTACCTGGCACACCAAAGATGTCGGGGAAACTGATCCACGAACACCTATGGGACCGGCGGACCGAGCCCCTTTCGGTTCGGCGGGGGGCGGAGATTGCACGAAGAGCGGATCGAGGCGAAGCACACGAGCAGTTTACCCAGCTTCGGAGCTCTCTGGAGAGATAACACTCCTACTGCTGCATGTCTGAGTGTATTGAGTTCTTGCTCGAGAGCGCTGAGTGCTATAGTACAACCTAGCTGCTAACGAGATGGAGCGTGAGTGTTTTTCTGCCTTCGAACCCCCCTCTACGTTGCGCATGGGCCTCCTTTTATATGCTAAAGGGGTCCCCGACAGGTGGCAACGTAGACAAGGGTAAAAATGGAAAAAGGAATTGTAGTTGGTACAACTACCTATACAGTGTATCATACCTAACCCTGATGGCAGGGGACAAAGGCATTAAATGCCCGTCTGCGTCGCCCAAATAGTGCAAAAAGGGACCGTCAGGGACGCCACCGCTCGCCATGATGGCAATCTAGTTAGTGTCGCTTGCCACCGCGCACCGCTGGCTGCACAGCCTCTTGCCACGCGTGCCTAGAAAGGCCACAGGGCGACACGTTGGTGGATGTGCTGGAGCGCGGGTACAGAGTGGTAGCTTGCCGCGGCAAGCGCCTTGCCGCGGTCGTTGTCTTGTCGCGTCCGGAAGCTTGTCGCTCACCGGGCCTCGCCGGGACGCGTGGCGCGTCGCGGCAAGTTCCTTGAGATGCCTTGGTTGGCCTTCCCGGCAAGCTCCTCTTGCCGGGGCCTTGTCTCCTTGGCTTGAATACTTTGTTCTTGAATGGATCCAAAGGAACCACGGAGGACCTTGGTGGTCACCCGGCAAGCCTTGCCGCGGGGTGCTGCAACTGCCCGTGCACAAGTTCGGGATACTAGGGTACCCCTACTCTAGTACACCGACACGATAGCTTAACGGCGTTCCGTTACGGTGGATGACACGTGTCGGTCACCCTTGACGAAAGCACTTCTATGACGCGCGATTTATCATCATGGAAGTGGACTCTTCCGTGATGATAATTTTGGTAATGTCATGGAACACTTCTACGACAGCACAGGTATGACTATCTTGATTCTGTCATAAAATCGTCATGGATGTACATGCATGACAAAAAACGCGACCTGCTGTGACAAACACGTATCATCACGGAAGTGTATTTTTTTTGTAGTGTTATAATGATCCTATTGTTGAGAAACCACCTTTCCCTGTTAGGATAAAGGATCATGCTAAAGCTTCAACTGTGGTTCGTAATAGTAATACTAGAACATATACACCTCCTAAGCAAATTAAAGTTGAACCTAGTATTGCTATGGTTAAAGATCTCTTGGCTGATAATATTGATGGGCATGTTATTTATTTCTGTGAACAGGTTGCTAACATTGCTAGACCCGATGCTAAGATACATAGACCTGTTGTAGGCATGCCTGTTATTTCTGTTAAAATAGGAGATCATTGTTATCATGGCTTATGTGATATGGGTGCTAGTGCTAGTGCAATACCTCATTCCTTATATAAAGAAATCATCCATGACATTGCACCCGCTGAGATAGAGGATATTGCTGTTACCATTAAACTTGCCTATAGAGATACTATTTCACCAATTGGGATTGTTAGAGATGTTGAAGTCTTGTGTGGGAAAGTTAAATACCCTGCTGATTTTCTTGTTCTTGGTTCCCCCAAGATGACTTTTGTCCCATTATATTTGGTAGACCCTTCTTGAATACTGTTAATGCTAGGATTGATTGTGAAAAGGATATTGTTACAATTGGCTTGGGAGATATGTCTCATGAGTTTAATTTTGCTAAATTTCGTAGACAACCCCATGATAAAGAATTGCCTAGTAAGGATGAAATAATTGGTCTTGCTTCTATTGCTGTGCCTCCTAATGATCCTTTAGAACAATATTTTCTAGACCATGAAAAATGATATGTTTATGAATGAAAAGGGAAATAGATGAAGTATTCTTTAAACAGGGTCCTATCTTGAAACACAACTTACCTGTTGAAATCCTACGGGATCCTCCTCCACCCAAGGGTGATCCCGTGTTTGAGCTTGAACCATTACCTGATACTCTTAAATGTTCTTATCTTGATGAAAAGAAGATATATCATGTTATTATTAGTGCCAACCTTTCAGAGCAGGAAGAGGAAAGATTATTGAAAACTCTGAAGAAGCACCGTGCTGCTATTGGATATACTCTTGATAATCTTAATGACATCAGTCCCACTCTATGCCAACACAAAATAAAGTTGGAGGAAGATGCCAAACCAATTATTGATCACCAACGATGGTTAAATTCTAAGATGAAAGAAGTGGTAAGAAAGGAAATACTAAAGCTCCTTGAGGCAGGTATAATTTATCCCGTTGCTAATATTCAGTGGGTAAGTCCTGTCCATTGTGTCCCTAAGAAGGGAGGTATTACTGTCGTTCCTAATGATAAAGATGAATTGATCCTGCAAAGAATTATTACAGGTTATAGGATGGTAATTAATTTCCGCAAATTAAATAAAGCTACTAAAAAATCATTACCCTTTACCTTTTATTGATGAAATGCTAGAAAGACTATCCAAACATACACATTTTTGCTTTCTAGATAGTTAGTCTGGTTTCTCTCAAATAACTGTGTCGGCGGAGGATCAAGAAAAGACTAGTTTTACTTGCCCTTTCGGTACTTTTGCTTATAGACGTATGCCTTTTGGTTTATGTAATGCACATGCTACCTTTCAAAGATGCATGATGGATATATTCTTTGACTTTTGTGAAAAGATTTGTGAGGTATTCATGGATGATTTCTCCGTTTATGGATCCTCCTTTGATGATTGTTTGAGCAACCTTGAACGAGTTTTGCAGAGATGCGAAGATACTAGTCTTGTTTTGAATTGGGAAAAGTGCCACTTTATGGTTAATGAAGGCATTGTCTTGGGGCATAAAATTTCTGAAAGAGGTATTGAAATTGATAAATCTAAAGTTGATGCTATTGAAAAGATGCCATGTCCCAAGGACATTAAAGGTATAAGAAGTTTCCTTGGTCATGCCGGTTTTTATAGAAGGTTTATTAAGCACTTTTCTAAAATCTCTAGGCCTCTAACTAATCTATTGCAAAAATATATTCCTTTTGTCTTTGATGATGATTGTGTAGAAGCATTTGAAATACTTAAGAAAGCTTTGATTTCTGAACCTATTGTTCAACCACCTGATTGGAATTTACCCTTTGAAATTATGTGTGATGCTAGCGATTATGCTGTAGGGGCTATTCTAGGACAAAGAGTTGACAAGAAATTAAATGTTATTCAATATGCTAGTAAGACTCTAGACACTGCTCAGAGAAATTATGCTACTACTGACAAAGAATTCTTAGCAGTTGTATTTTCTTGTGATAAGTTCAGACCTTATATTGTTGATTCTAAAGTAACTATTCACACTGATCATGCTGCTATTAAATATCTTATGGAAAAGAAAGCTGCTAAACCTAGACTTATTAGATGGGTTCTCTTGCTACAAGAATTTGATTTGCATATTATTGATTGAAAGGGAGCTGAGAACTCCGTTGCAGACAACTTGTCTAGGTTAGAGAATGTTCTTGATGACCCACTCCCTATTGATGATATCTTGCCTGATGAACAATTAGCTGTCATAAATGCTTCTCGTACTGCTCCATGGTATGTGGATTATGATAATTACATTGTTTCTAAATTTATACCACCTAGTTTCACATACCAGCAAAAGAAAAAGTTTTTCTATGATTTAAGACATTACTTCTGGGATGACCCACACCTATATAAAGAAGGAGTAGATGGTGTTATTAGACGTTGTGTACCTGAGCATGAACAGGAACAGATACTTCGTAAGTGTCACTCAGAGGCATATGGAGGACACCACACTGGAGATAGAACTGCACATAAGGTATTGCAATCCGGTTTTTATTGGCCTACTCTCTTCAAAGATGCCCGTAAGTTTATCTTGTCATGTGATGAATGTGAAAGAAATGGTAATATTAGTAGACGTCAAGAAATGCATATGAATTATTCTCTTGTTATTAAACCATTTGATGTTTGGGGCTTTGATTATATGGGACCTTTTCCTGCCTCTAATGGGTATACACATATTTTAGTTGCTATTGATTACGTTACTAAGTGGGTAGAATCTATTCCAACTAGTAGTGCTGATCATAACACTTCTATTAAGATGCTTAAAAAGTTAATTTTTCTGAGCTTTGGAGTCCCTAGATATCTCATGACTGATGGTGGTAAAAACATGATGCAAAATGGATGTATCAACTCCCCCAAGCTTAGACCTCGCTTGTCCTCAAGCGGAAGACGATATCGAAAAATATGTCCACATGTTTAAAGATAGAGGTGTCGATAAAAATAAAATACGGACACGAGGGCATCATGATCATTCTTATAACAGCAACATATATAGATTTTGTCATATGATTTCTCATGCTCAAGTAACAATCTATTCACAATGTCAAGTATGGATCATAAACTTCATTGGGAACTAACAAACTATAATCTCAGTCATTGAAGCAATTGCAATTTATCATAACATCGGAAAGAGTCAAGAATAAAGCTTTTCAGCAAGTCCACATACTCAACTATCATCTACTCTTCTACAATTGCTAACACTCACGCAATACTTATGGTTATGGAATTTTAATCGGACACTGAGAAAGATAGGGGCTTATAGTGTTGCCTCCCAACGTATTCACCTTTGGGTGATGTCAACAATAATAGTTCATGCTAACTTACATCCAATTGGATATATATATCAGGATCTTTCCAACACGAGGTGCTTGCCAGAGGCATTTCCCTTCTTATCTATCGATGTATTCATCTGAGGCCACAGGCAGGTATATATCTACGAGTGGTTTATATAAAGGAGGGTCCTGATAAGAATGCTGTTCGGAAAAGGCGAAACAAGTTCGGAAAGGTGAAGATCACCTTGACTCTTGCATAAAGTAAAAGACATAAAGTAAAAGATAGGCCCTTCACAGATGGAAGCAGAGGTTGTCATGTTCTTTTAGGGTTGGATGCACAAAATCTTAATGCAAAAGAACATCACTTTATATTGCCACTTGTGATATGAACCTTTATTATGCACTCCATCGCTTTTATTACTTACATATCACACGATCGTATAAAGCTTATTTTCTCCACACTAATAAGTCATGCATATTTAGAGAGCAATTTTTATTGCTTGCAACATGACAACTTACTTGAAGGATCTTACTCAATCCATAGGTAGGTATGGTGGACTCTCATGGCAAAAACTGGGTTTAAGGATATTTGGAAGAACAAGTAGTATCTCTACTTGGTGCAAGGAATTTTGGCTAGCATGAGGGGGAAAGGCAAGCTCAACATGTTTGAATGATACATGACCATATACTTTAACTGAGATGTGAGAAAACATAAACCATTACGTTGTCTTCCTTGTCCAACATTAACTCTTTAGCATGTCATACTTTAATGAGTGCTCACAATTATAAAAGATGTCCAAGATAGTATATTTATATGTGAAAACCTCTCTTTCTTTATTACTTCCTCTTAATTGCAACGATGACCAAAACTATGTTTGTCAACTTTCAACAACTTTTAAGTCTCATACTCTTTATATGTGAAGTCATTACTATCCATAAGATCAATATGAACTCTTTTATTCTCTTTTTTATCTTTCTATTTTCTCAAAATCATAGCAAGATAGCAAAGCCTTGACTCAACACTAATCTTTATTCTATAGCTCACGGACTCGATTACATAAAGGGATCACAAAGCAAAACTCAAAACTAATTCATACCAAAACTTCATTCTACTAGGTCAAGATATTACTAAAAGGATCGAACTAAGAAAAGCGGTAAAGATAGGAGTGTGATGGTGATATGATACCGGGGCACCTCCCCCAAGCTTGGCAGTTGCCAAGGGGAGTGCCCATACCCATGTGATTATGTCCTCGGAGGTGATGAAGGTGGAGTTGTTGATGATGTAGGCTTGTCGTCCGTCTTCCAAGGCATAGGCTCACCATCATAGAACGAGTCTCTGAGATCCTCAAATCTGCAGCCAAACTCATCCTCTTGAATCTATATTCACACTCACAGTTTTGGTTTTGCAGGTCATAGATCTAGGCTTGGAGATGCTCGATTTTTTCATGAAGCTTGAAGATGGTCTCCCCAATGTTCTTGGCGTCCAGCTTGTGGTTGTTGGTGAATTCCACGATCATCATCTAGTTTGTGTTAGGTCCACGCTCCACCATCACTTGGCACTTGAAAACTTGTTATTCCATAGCTTCGAGCTTTGTCTCCACGCTTCCGGTACGCCTTGGTCCCTCCACTTCGCGGATGTGCAACACCCCCTCAAGATAGGGGTTGATAACCCTCTCGAAAAACTTGCCCTTGGAAGCGTTTGGAGACGTCATGGTGCTCTAGATCTATCAGAAAAACAGCTTGAAATGAAAACCGAAGATTTTTGCGTGGTACGGTGGTCAAAACCTTCGGGAGATTATATAATGAATTTTTACCGACCAAGAGAAGTTTTGCAAGAAGTAATCCGGGAAGGATACGAGGTGCCCACGAGGCAGGGGGGCGTGCCCAGTAAGGGTGGGCGTGCCCTCCACCCTCGTGGAGGCCTCATGTCCTTCCCGGATTACTTCTTGCTTTCCTAAATTCTTAAATATTCCAAAACGGAGAAAAAATGCCAATAGAATTGTTTCGGAGTCGATTTACTTACTGTACCACATACCTATTCCTTTTCAGAGTCTGAAACGTTCTGGAAAGTGTCCCTTATGTATTCCTCCGGGGTTACGGTTTCAATAATATTAGTTTCAACATTGATAGGATTACCTGAGATATAATGTTTGATTCTTTGACCGTTCACCACCTTCGGATTTGTGCCGTCGAAGTTGTTGATTTTTATGGCACCGGAACGATAGACCTCCTCGATAACGTAAGGACCTTCCCATTTAGAGAGAAGTTTTCCTGCAAAAAATCTTAAACAAGAGTTGAATAGAAACACATAATCACCTACGTTAAACTCACTCTTTTGTATCCTTTTGTCATGCCATCTTTTAACTTTTTCTTTGAACAACTTGGCATTCTCGTAGGCTTGGGTTCTCCATTCATCAAGTGAGCTAATATCAAATAACCTCTTCTCACCGGCAAGTTTGAAGTCATAATTGAGCTCTTTAATAGGCCAATATGCCTTATTTTCAAGTTCGAGAGGTAAGTGACATGCTTTTCAATAAACCATCTTATACGGAGACATACCCATAGGATTCTTATATGCAGTTCTATAGGCCCATAATGCATCATCAAGTTTCTTGGACCAATTCTGTCTAGATCTATTGACAGTATTTTGCAAAATTAATTTGAGCTCTCTATTACTCAACTCTACTTGTCCACTAGACTGTGGGTGATATGGCGATGCAATTCTATGATTAACATCATACTTAGCAAGCCTTTTACAAAAAGCACCATGAATAAAATGTGAACCACCATCAGTCATGAGATATCTAGGGACTCCAAATCTTGGAAAAATAACTTCTTTAAGCATCTTAATAGAAGTGTTATGATCAACACTACCAATTGGAATAGCTTCTCCCCACTAACATAATCAACAACAACTAAAATATGTGTATATCCATTAGAGGCAGGAAAAGGTCCCATATAATCAAATCCCCAAACATCACATGGTTCAATAACAAGAGAATAATCCATAGGCATTTCTCGACTCTACTAATATTACCTATTCTTTGACATTCATCACAAGATAAGACAAACTTACTGGCATCTTTGAAGAGAGTAGGCCAATAAAAACCGGATTGCAATACCTTATGTGCAGTTCTATCTCCAGCGTGGTGTCCTCCATATGGCTCGGAGTGACACTTGCGTAGGATCTGTTCCTGTTCATGCTCAGGTACACAACGTCTAATAACACCATCTACTCCTTCTTTATAAAGGTGTGGGTCATCCCAGAAGTAATGTCTTAAATCATAAAAGAACTTTTTCTTTTGCTGGTATGTGAAACTAGGTGGTATAATTTAGCAACAATGTAATTAGCATAATCAACATACCAAGGAGCAGTACGAGATGCATTAATGACCGCTAATTGTTCATCAGGAAAGCTATCATCAATAGGTAGTGGGTCATCAAGAACATTCTCTAACCTACACAAGTTGTCTGCAGCGGGGTTCTCAGCTCCTTTTCTATCAATAATATGCCAATCAAATTCTTGGAGCAAGAGAACCCATCTAATAAGCCTAGGTTTAGCATCTTTCTTTTCCATAAGATATTTGATAGCAGCATGATCAGTCTGAATTGTAACTTTAGAATCAACAATATAAGGTCTGTACTTATCACAAGCAAATACAACTGCTAAGAATTCTTTTTCAGTAGTAGCATAATTTCTTAGGGCAGTATCAAGAGTTTTACTAGCATACTGGATAACATTTAATTTCTTATCAACTCTTTGCCCTAGAACAACACCTACAGCATAATCACTAGCATCACACATAATTTCAAAGGGTAAATTCCAATCAGGTGGCTGAACAATAGGTGCAGTGATCAAAGCTTTCTTTAGTATTTCAAATGCTTCTACACATTCATCATCAAAGACAAAAGGAATATATTTTTGCAATAAATTAGTTAGAGGCCTAGAGATTTTAGAAAAGTCCTTAATGAACCTCCTACAAAAACCGGCATGACCAAGGCAACTTCTTATACCTTTAATGTCCTTGGGACATGACATCTTTTCAATAGCATCAACTTTAGCTTTATCAACTTCAATACCTCTTTTAGAAATTTATGCCCCAAGACAATGCTTTCATTAACCATAAAGTGGAAATTTTCCCAATTCAAGACAAGACTAGTGTCTTCACATCTCTGCAAAACTCGATCAAGGTTGCTCAAGCAATCATCAAAAGAGGATCCATAAACGGAGAAGTCATCCATGAATACCTCACAAATCTTTTCACAAAAGTCAGAGAATATAGCAATCATGCAGCTTTGAAAGGTAGCAGGTGCATTACATAAACCAAAAGGCATATGTCTATAAGCAAAAGTACCGAAAGGGCAAGTAAAAGTAGTTTTTGATGGATCCACCGCTGACATAGGTATTTGAAGAAACCATAATAACCATCTATAAAGCAGAAATGTGTGTGTTTGGATAGTCTTTCTAGCATTTGATCAATAAAAGGTAAAGGGTAATGATCTTTCTTAGTAGCTTTATTTAATTTACGAAAATCAGTTACCATCCTATAACTTGTAATAATTCTTTGTGGGATCAATTCATCTTTATCATTAGGAACGATAGTAATACCTCCCTTCTTAGGGACGCAACGGACAGGGCTTACCCAATAACTATCAGCAACGGGATAAATTATACCTGCCACAAGGAGCTTTAGTATCTCCTTTCTTATCACTTCTTTCATCTTAGGATTTAACCGTCGTTGATGATCTCTAACTGGTTTGGAGCCTTCGTCCAATTTAATTTTGTGTTGGCATAGAGTGGGACTAATGCCCTTAAGATCATCCAGAGTATATCCAATAGCAGCACGGTGCTTCTTTAGAGTTTTCAATAATCTTTCCTCTTCTTGCTTTGAAAGGTTAGCAGTAATAATAACAGGATATATCTTCTTTTCATCTAGATAAGCATATTTAAGATTATCAGGTAAATGTTTGAGCTCAAACACGGGATCACCCTTGGGTAGAGGGGGATCCCCTAGGATTTCAACAGGCAAGTTGTTTTCAGAATAGGACCCTGTTGAGGGAATACTTCATCTATTTCCCTTCTTTCATTATAAACATATCATTTTCATGGTCTAGCAAATATTGTTCTAATGGATCAGTAGGAGGCACGGCAATAGAAGCAAGACCAATAATTTCATCCTTACTAGGTAATTCTTTATCATGGGGTTGTCTATGGAACTTAGCAAAATTAAACTCATGAGACATATCCACTAAGCCTATTGTAACAACATCCTTTTTGCAATCAATCCTAGCATTAACAGTATTCAAGAATGGTCTGCCAAGTATAATGGGACAAAAGCTATCTTGTGAGGAACCAAGAACGAGAAAATCAACAAGATATTTAACTTTCCCACACAAGACTTCAACATCTCTAACAATCCCAACTGGTGAAATAGTATCTCTATTGGCAAGCTTACTAGTAACATCAATACCTTCTATTTCAGCGGGTGCGATATCATGCATAATGTCTTCATATAAAGAATGAGGTATTGCACTAGCACTAGCACCCATATCACATAAGCCATGATAACAATGATCTCCTATTTTAAAAGAAATAACAGGCATGCCTACAATAGGTCTGTGTATCTTAGCATCTGGTCTAGCAATATTAGCAGCTTCATCACAGAAGTAAATAACATGCCCATCTATATTATCATCCAAGAGATCTTTAACCATAGCAATATTAGGTTCAACTTTAATTTGCTCAGGAGGTGTATAAGTTCTAGTATTACTCTTACGAACAACAGTTGAAGCTTTATCATGATCCTTTATTCTAACAGGAAAAGGTGGTTTCTCAACATAAGTAGTAGGAACAATAGGATCATTATAAGTAATAGTCTTTTCTTCAACTGTAATAGGTGCAACTACTTTTACTTCAGTGGGAGAATTATATTTAAACCACTTCTCCTTAGGGAGATCAACGTGAGCAGAAAAAGATTCACAAAAAGAAGCTACTATCTCGGAGTCAAGTCCATATTTAGCGCTAAATCCACGAAAAGCATCAGTATCCATAAAATATTTAACACAATCAAACTTAGGTGTCATACCTGACTCCTTACCATTGTCGAAACCCCAATCTTCAGAGTTGCGTTTAATACTTTCCAGTAAATCCCACTTGAATTCGGTAGTCTTCGGCATGTAAGAACCAGCACAGGAAGTATCAAGCATGGTGCGATCATTGAGAGAAAGTCGAGCATAATTTTTTTCAATAATCATATCTCTTGAGATCTCATGATTGGGGCATGAATATAACATTGAATTAAGCCTCCCCCAAGCTTGAGCGATACTTTCTCTTTCGCAAGGCCAAAAATTATATATATAATTACGATCACGATGAACAAGATACATAGGATAGAACTTCTGGTGAAATTCCAATTTCAATCGTTTATAGTTCCAAGATCCCGTATCATCACATAGCCTATACCATGTCAATGCATCTCCCTTCAAAGATAAAGGAAGACCTTCCTCTTAACAACATCATAGGGAATACCTGCAAGCTTAAATAATCCACAAACTTCATCCACATAGATAAGGTGTAAATCGGGATGCAATGTTCCATCTCCTCCAAAGGGATTAGCTAGCAGTTTCTCTATCATACCCGAAGGAATCTCAAAGCAAACATTTTCAGTAGGTTTAGTAGGTTGAGGAGCAACTCTTTGCTCTACTGGTCGGGGCGAAGATGCCCCGAACAAGCCCCTCAAAGGATTAGTTTCCTTAGTAACAAGTGGCAGAAAATTTCAGCACACTATATAAATGTTTCCTTACCAAGTTCCACTCACCAAAGGCGCTTCACTCCCCAGCAATGTCGCTAGAAAAGAGATGACCCACAAGTATAGGGGATCTATCATAGTCCTTTTGATAAGTAAGAGTGTCGAACCCAACGAGGAGCAGAAGGAAATGATAAGCAGTTTTCAGTAAGGTATTCTCTGCAAGCACTGAAATTGTAGGTAACAGATAGTTTTGTGATAAGATAATTTGTAACGGGTAACAAGCAGTGAAAGTAAATAAAGTGCAGCAAGGTGGCCCAATCCTTTTTGTAGCAAAGGACAAGCCTGGAAAATTTCTTATAATGAGAAAAGCGCTCCCAAGGACACATGGGAATTATCGTCAAGCTAGTTTCATCACGCTCATATGATTCGCGTTCGTTACTTTGATAATTTGATATGTGGGTGGACCGGTGCTTGGGTACTGCCCTTTCTTGGACAAGCATCCCACTTATGATTAACCCCTAATGCAAGCATCCGCAACTACAAAAGAAGTATTAAGGTAAACCTAACCATAGCATGAAACTAGTGGATCCAAATCAGCCCCTTACGAAAGCAACACATAAACTAGGGTTTAAGCTTCTGTCACTCTAGCAACCCATCATCTACTTATTACTTCCCAATGCCTTCCTCTAGGCCCAAATAATGGTGAAGTGTCATGTAGTCGATGTTCACATAACACCACTAGAGGAGAGACAACATACATCTCATCAAAATATCGAACGAATACCAAATTTACATGACTACTAATAGCAAGACTTCACCCATGCCCTCAGGAACAAATGTAAGTAATCACAAAGCATATTCATATTCATGATCAGAGGAGTATTAATATGCATTAAGGTTCTGAACATATGGTCTTCCACCAAGTAAACCAATTAGCATCAACTACAAGGAGTAATCAACACTACTAGCAACCCACATGTACCAATTTGTGGTTTTGATACAAGATTGGATACCAGAGATGAACTGGGGTTTTGAGAGGAGATGGTGCTGATGAAGATGTTGATAGAGGTTGACCCCCTCCCGATGAGAGGATCGTTGGTGATGATGATGGTGATGATTTCCCCCTCCCGGAGGGAAGTTTCCCCGGCAGAACAGCTCCGCCGGAGCCCTAGATTGGTTCCGCCAAGGTTCCGCCTCGTGGCGGCGGAGTTTCGTCCCGTACGCTTGCTTATGATATTTTTCAGGGTAAAAGCCTTCATATAGCAGAATATGGGCACCGGAGAGCCACCAAGGGCCCACGAGACAGGGGGCATGCCCAGTAGGGGGGGGCGCCTGCCACCCTCGTGGCCAGGGTGTGGGCCCCCTATGGTACTTTCTTTGCTCAACAATTCTTATTAATTCCAAAAAAGACTTTCGTGGAGTTTCAGGACTTTTGGAGCTGTGCAGAATAGGTTTCCAATATTTGCTGCTTTTCCAGCCAAAATCCCAGCTGCGGGCATTCTCCCTCTTCATCATAAACCTTGTAAAATAAGAGAGAATAGCCATAAGTATTGTGACATAACGTGTAATAACAACCCGTAATGCAATAAATATCAATGTAAAAGCATGATGCAAAATGAACATATCACGAACGTGTACATACATACTGCTCGATGTAGACGCGCACGTGTCATAGTAGAGGCGCGCACATAGTATGTACACGTACGTACAACCGCGAGGGTGCAAGAAAGTAAATATGGCCACATACGTACATACGGGCGGGGTCTCGAACGCCTACTCGTGCATACGTACTGCCAGGGCTCGTGTACATGGCTGGGTTGGAACGGAGAAACTGCGTCGTTGTCGTGTGCATGGGGAGCCAACTGGTTGGGTTGGAACAGAATGCATTGTCGTGTTCATCGGGAGGGCTTGGACGGAACAGCCGATGGAAACGAGGCATGGCGTACCGCAGAATGGAGGAAACGGCCTTGTGTTCGACCGGCCACGGTCGAAACGGGATCCTGTTCATCGGGAGGGGTCTGGTGTACCACAAAACGGAGGAAACAGACTTGTGTTGGACCTCCTACTGTCGAAACGGGGTCCTGTTGATCGGGAGGGGTGTGGCGTACCGCAAAACGGAGGAAACAGACTTGTGTTGGAGCGCTACGGTCGAAACGGGGGTCCTGTTCATCAGGAGGGGTGTGGCGTACCGCAAAACGGGACCCCACATGATATTGTTGATCTCCACCGTCGACCTCCTCCTGCCTCAACGGGCTACTATTCATCCACCATCGACCTCCTCCAGCCTCCACCTGCGACTATTCATCCAGCCTCCACCGCACGCTACTCCACTGGCTACTGTTCAACCAGCCCTCTCCATGGGCTCCTGTTCAACCACCCCTCCACGGGCTACTCTTTATCCAGCCCTCCACCATCTACTATTCAACCAGCCCTCTACGGGGTTGTCTTGTTCATCCAGCCCTCCATGGGGTCCTGTTCATCCAGCCCCAACCGGCTCGATCGATCGGGGTCCTGTTCATCCAGAGGCAACACCATGGGGTCCTTTTCATCCACCTCCACCGGGAACTGTTCACCCAAACCCCCCAGCAATGCTCACTGTTCATCCAGAGGCAGCATCGATCGGCTTCAGTTAGCAGCAGTAGCGAAGGAATCACTCGATCGCTCGGGTTCAATAATGCAGAGCCTGCAGTGCAATCGCTCGGGTTCAGTAAGGCGATGCCTCACTCGGGTTCAGTTAGAGCCCAACGCCTCGCACCCACGTGCGTACGGTACAAGAGAAACGTGCATCGCTCGGCCCCCGACCACCCACCATAACTGGGAACTCCCCGAAATTTTCCTCGCCCTCGCTTCTACCATGGTTTTTTTCGTCGTGGACGGCCCAAAGAATGTCATGCAGCTGCGTCTCCGGCCTGCCCAGGACGAAAAGCCCATTTTCGGTCATGATTTTTTGTCATAGAAGTAGGAGCCCACCACATCTATGATGATACCGGGTTTTGTCACAATTATCGTCATAGAAGTGTCATAAGTATGACATATTTTTTTTCGTTCGGCCCAAGATGTCACGGATGTGTCTTTTTTTGTAGTGCTAATAGCGGAGAACAAACGAAGAGATTATTGTAGGGTACAAAACCACCTCAAAGTTATTCTTTCTAATCGATCTATTGGGCTATTCCTATAAGTGCCAAAAATAACCCTAGAGTTCGTACTAAAATAACACCTTAAAATACACATCAACCAAAACCCTAATGTCACCTAGATACTCCAATGTCACCACAAGTATCCACGGGTTTGATTATATGATATGAATCACACAATCTCTGATTCATCTATTCAAACGAACACAAAGAACTTCAAAGAGCGCCCCAAAGTTTCTATCAGAGAGTTGGGACGAAAACGTGTGCCAACCCCTATGCATAAGTTCACAAGGTCACAGAACCCGCAAGTTGATCACCAAAATATACATCAAGTGGATCACGTGAATATCCCATTGTCACCACAGATAAGCACATGCAAGACATACATCAAGTGTTCTCAAATCCTTAAAGACTCAATCCGATAAGATAACTTCAAAGGGAAAACTCAATCCAATAAAAGAATGGAGAGGGGGAGAAACATCATAAGATCCAACTATAATAGCAAAGCTCGTGGTACATCAAGATCGTGCCAAATCAAGAACACAAGAGAGAGAGAGAGAGAGAGAGAGAGAGAGAGATCAAACACATAGCTACTAGTACATACCCTCAGCCCCGAGGGTGAACTACTCCCTCCTGGTCATGGAGACCGCCGGGATGATGAAGATGGCCACCGGTGATGGTTTCCCCCTCCGCCAGGGTGCTGGAACGGGCTCCTGATTGGTTTTTCATGGCCACACAGGCTTGCGGTGGCGGAACTCCTAATATAGGTTTCTTTTCGGGGTTTTCTGCATTTATAAGAATTTTTGGCGTTGAGAACAAGTCAGGGGGGTCCACGAGGAGCCCACAAGGACGGAGGGCACGCCTAGGGGGTAGGGCGCCCCCTCCACCCTTATGGAGGCCTCATGGCTCTTCTGGCCCAACTCTTTTGCTTCGGGGGCTTCTGCTGGTCCATAAAAAATCACCGTAAATTTTCAGCTCATTTGGACTCCATTTAATATTCCTTTTCTGCAAAACTCAAAAACAAGGAAAAAACAAAAACTGGCACTGGGCTCTAGGTTAATAGGTTAGTCCCAAAAATCATATAAAATAACATATAAATGCATATAAAACATCCAAGATGGATAATATAATAGCATGGAACAATCAAAAATTATAGATACTAGTCGTCAACCCGTGCAGTTGCACGGGCTAGTGTAGTTAATGCCTAATTGTCATAATATTGGGAAAATACATTTATAGTTCTTACCATTGAATGTAGTTTGCATTCGGTTGTCTATATATGCATGGTTTATATATCCATAAAGAATAAAATTCATATTGATTGATAACATTCTGGTCGTGTAGCAAACTTAGTGTGTCAATTTTTGCACATGTATTGTTTAAATTCTACATACCGTTCACTAATAATTGTATGTACCAAATAATGGTCTAAGACGCTTGTTTAGGACAATGTCAGTTTGTGAAATGTCATCTTTTTCGGGGCAGAGTGTAGCGCTAATCAGCCATATCCACATATTCAGTTGTTACTTATGCACTTACAAACTTGTTCCTCAAAATATAAGTTCAATTACTACACGATAATATGTAGGACTACATTATGTATTTGAAGTAATAATAAGTAGCTTATTCAGATTCATATGCAATTTCAGTTACTCATTGTCTTATAATGTTCTGCTTAAGAGGTGCTCCACCTATTTTTCCTCTCAAATATATCTGGAAAGAGATACTTGTTCGCAAGTAAAAAAGATAATTTTTTCCACGGAAAATTCTATATATATTACAAAAAAGTTATTATGTGTCTGGAGTGATCTGTTGTATCTTGGTGATTGGAATGAACTTTATAGAGGGACAGCTATCATGTTACCGATATCAACCAATTTCTTTTAAGTAGCAAAAAATAGCAGTAATCAAAAGGTGCTATACAGTGAGAAGTCTCTCGACCTGGTGCTATACGGTAACAGGATCCATTACTCTCCACCCCTTGACGCCATGATTGTGCCTCTGAATGTATCCTTTGACATTAAATTTATACTCCTTAGTTTTTCTGAAAGTTGAACACAAATATCAGAACTATTAGCTAACACTGAGTCAGTAGATGATCTTAGGAATCAATATGCAGGCCCCTTCCGTTTGTTCAAACAGGAATACAAAAGAACATTAACATATATTATTGTCGTTGAAGAGATTAAATTAGTGGAGACCTGCATGCCAGGTAATGCATCAATGTCGCTGAAGCCTTTGGCAGCAGGGCACCATCGTTGACCATCTTGCTTCATTAATATGAACCTGATCTTCAGGCCCTCCACAAGAGCAGGACGACCTCTGACAACAACAACCTATACAGGAAGTACAACAAAGGGTCTCTCCTCTCCTATTTCAATTTGAGTGATGGCTGTTTTACCAAAACAATTTGAGCAATGGCTGGGTATAACACCGAGATCAGGGGCATGTTTTCCCATGTGCGTGTGTGCGCCTGCAGGGAGGAGAATAGATCAATCCACCAAGATTGTGTACTTGCACATCTGTTGAGAGACAAATAGAGTGGTAAGCATCATCGACTTGTGCTTTAGGCTGCAAAGTTATCGTCAAGAACAACGCAAGGATGGCCGACAAAATGGGGTTGACTGCTGGATTATAGTGTATCCAACGAACCAACCTCGAGTTTCAGGTGCCTTGTGCTCTTTTGTACAGGAAATCTCCGAGCTAGTTTTTGTACCCTGCCTCCTCTTACTCCGCTGTAAAATCCACCTATACTTGTTCTTATTCGGCCATAGATGTTGATGGATCCGTCTGTTTGGTATTTATAGATCCACATCCAACCAAACAGAATAATGATCTGGAAACATGGATGCATGGGAAGGAGGAAGATTGCGGAGAATCAATTGGGTAGGAGCCATGGCAAGGATACTGGAGATCAAGGAGACCTGAGAGATTGAGAGAGAGAGAGGATTAGCGATTATGGAGATTAAGGAGATCTGAGAGAATTAGGCCATGTTTGGTTCATACGTCCTAGGACTTTTTCTAGTCCCTTCTAAAAAGTCCCTAGTCCCTAAAAAATCCCTCCCTGTTTGTTTCCAGAGACTAAAAAGTCCCTAGTCCCTTCCTAGAGGTTATTAAATGACCATGTTGCCCCTAGTATATAGAAAAATAACAATTAATAAACAACACCATGGGGGTGGCGGGCCAATGAATGCATGGAGGGGCATTGTTGGAAAAGTCCCAAAAAGTCCCAAAAAAGACTCTCCTTGAGAGTCTGCTTCATTTAGTCCCAAATGCCTAGTTTAGTCCTTAAAAAGTCCCTCCCGTTTGGTAAAAAAGTCTCTAAGAGGGACTTTTTCTAGTCCCTACACAAAAAAGTCCCTAGAAACAAACACCCCCTTAGAGAGAAAGGTGAGAGATTGGGTGATTGGGCTGGAGCCATGGAAAGGATTGTAAAGATCACGGGGACCTGAGATATTGAGAGAGAGAGAGAGGTTTAGCGATTTTGGGAGCCAAGGAGATCTGTTTGTTTTTAGATGATTTAAAAAAAAGACGCGTGATTTTTTCCTGTGAATTGATCTACACCATAAAAATTCGGTCCCACAAGATTAATGGCTCGTAAAATCTAATTAATGTGGAAATTTTTAGGAAGTCACAAATTAGTATAGGTATAGATGTTGGAGACGTATCAGCGAGCATCAAGTTTCTACCACTGCCACACGCAATTCTCACGATGCCGCTCGAACCCATGACACCACACGTCCCCCGACCTGCGTCTCACCCCTCTCGGCCCCACCGCCCCGCTGCCTTCGGGAGCATGACATGTGGACCAGCCACCTATCGGGTCCACATGTTATTGACTCGAAGGCAGGTGTAGTAAGACGCTGAAGCTCAGTCTCATGGGCCCCGAGAGGGAAATGTAACTCCTGCGTCAGGCCTTGTGGTGCTACCGCTACACGAACTCGTGCCAAACTCGAGATTTGTGTCTTACTAGCAAGATGCCAGTGCGTTCCACGGAACATCAAGATGCATTTGTATGAGTAGTTTATCTTGTGGGAGAAAGGTATGAATGAGGGAAGGCCTTATTTGCAAATGTGGAGAGGGGTGTGGGTATCTTTTTGCAAAATTGTCATAGTTTCCTTCCATGGACATCTACGCCTCATAACGCCCCGACGTCCAGCTGTGGCAGCCTCGGCATGGCCAGGCCACCACCGGCCGGTTCAACTCGAACGAGTGAGTCACGAACACCGCCGCGACAATGGAAAACTGGGCATCTCAAACCACACCAATGCCACTTCCCTGTAGCTGAACTACGCTGGCACATGGCCGCACGCCATTGAGCCACGCATCAACGTACGATGGCAAGAACACCTACAGGCTCACTAGCTTAACTACGTCAAGTACATCAAGTTCGTAAACCGATATCCATTGAGCATGTTGATCCCGCCCACGAGCACACGCCTATACGTATCCAGCATTCCAGCCTTGTCGCTGGGTGGTACATCCTTGAGATGGTGTAAGTGGTCGGAACCTCGAGCCCAGGTCGAGCTATGTGCCCCGGGTAGATCACTGGCTCCCGCCCAAGCTCCCACCCGGCTGTCGTTGCCGTTGCACCTCTGATGATCGGGAGCAGCACCCTGCCGCTCATCCGGAGCGCGAGCTAGTATACGTCGTGTGACACTTCACAATAGTCAAGCACCTCGACATGCGTCGGCCGAGAAAAGACTTTTCTTGGCCACAAGCTCCATGGTCTCATCCAAGATCAGTGTGGTACTGCAGTCAAACATGCGGGTAAAATACTACGGGAGCACCTGCATCTGCATGGCCCAGATGCGGATGTTGGCGTGGAGGAGGTGGTACTCGCTGGCGCTGCAGCATGCTACATGGCTTAGGAAGGCACCGGTTGTGATGCTCTGGCGTTTCCACCGACATTATCAACTCAGCTGATGATCTCGAGGAGGACGAGCAGGAAAGGAAAGGGTCTTACATGCGTGTACAGATTCATGCAGGAAATTATTTCCTGGAAATACGACCTTTGTTTACGTTTCTTTGAGGCTATAGATGACCCACATGGGGAAATCTATTATGACCATTGGATGAAAATTAGTGGTGCAGGAGTACAGATCGGAGCATGGGAGGGAAGCAGGCAAGCCTCGTCCGCTGACCTGTGCCTCACCCCTCTCGGTCCCACTGCCACTCTGCTTTCATGAGAATGACATGTGGGCCATCTGCATTTAAGGTCCACATGTTGTTGACTCATAGGCCGGTGCACTAAGCCACTGAAGCTCGGCCCCGTGGGCCTCGAAAGGGAAATGTAACTCATGCGCCAGGCTCTGGTGCTCCCGTAGTACGAACTCGTGCCAAATCCATAATTTGTTTCTTACTACTACCAACGTGCCGGCCCGTGCGTTGCAATGGATCCAAAGTATCTATTTAGTGAGTGCACTTTAAACACATTATCTATTTATTTTTCTCTGGCCTTTCCTAGCCATGCAACCAAGCCACATAAGCTTCATGGGTGGCCCCACATCATATTATTCATGCTACGTTGCCTGAAAAAAAGATAAATCACTCAAAACAAGATCTTCCCATTTTTTGTTCCTATGATGGTGTGCCGCGCATGTACTTAGTTGTATAGTGGTAGTACTAGTTGTATTACAAACTTCGTACTAGTAGGAGTAGTAGTACGGAGTGCTCCTACTCTATCAACGAGCTCCATCTGACACCAAATTTCTTGGCTTCCATGCTACAACTAGATCTTCCCCTCCTCGTTTCTATTTTCCAACGCGGCGGGCAGGGTGCGGTTTTCTCAACTGTTATCCCACATGAAAGTGAAAATGCTAGGCAACACGCCTTCCCTACCTATGTGGCATGCTGGACGGGCCGTTGAGTACTTCCGATTCCTAGACGTGTGGGGGTGCGACACGAACGCGGCAAGCCTTTTCCTTTTACCAGCATTGTGCCCATGCTTTGCAATGGATCCAAAGTAGAATAGTACTTGTTCACAAACTTGAAAGAAAACACTCTTCTTTTCATATACATATATACCACTACAAATATACTACTTTTCACACAAAATATATTTCTCAGGCTGTTTTCATGAGGTGACGAAGGGATGTGGTTGCTTTCGAGATAATAAGGGGTTTTCTGCACATTGGAGCAGAGAAGTGGGCTATTGTTGCAAAATGCCATAACTTACCTCACAACCGTTAGATGCAGATCTAATGGTCAGAAATGACGGATGGCAGACACACCACCATCACCAACTGAGTCTTTTATGGGAGCAGAAAACATGTATAAATTGTAAGATTTGGTTCTGCTCCTTGGCATAATAAGCAGGGTAGTAGCTAGGTTGGCGCATCATCGGTTTGGTCACATGCGGTCCCACGTGTTGTAGTGATATAAAGCCCAGCTAATGTGCATTGACCGGGGGGTGGACCGACTATGTGATATGCGATGGGGAAGGGACATGCTTCATATGTGTGTTCTAGTTTCTTGTTTTCAACTTGCAAACGTGACAGGCGTGCTGCACGAGTAGTTTTGAATTTATAGGTTCGGTCTCAGTTTTTGAATTTGGGAGTAGTTCATAGGTCGGGTCAAGCATCAAATGTAAATTACGAAGTTGATGGAAAAGATAAACACAACTTATAAACTGACGGATGGAGTACTAGTTACAGTGATGCATATAATTAAGCAAAGTAATGACACATGTCTGTATTGATTGGAACGAGAATGCAATAGCATAATAAGAATTAAGGCCACGATGGTGCGATCACAATGGTGGTTATAGGAGGCAAGAAGAAAGATGCATCCATCAACGTACGACCTCCTCCTCCTCAACTCAATGCACCGGGCCACCGACCAATGGCTAAGGAGCGGCAGCTTTTGTGGCAAGGTCAAGGTGCTTCTCAACAAAGGCATCCAAGGCTTCCAGCTGGTTGAGGAAGGCCAACGTCGTAGCGTCCTCACTGGACTCGTAGATACCTATGTACACGACTTGCTTGTATACATGGATGTGTAGGTCAACGAATTCTTGAAGGGCGACGAATTCTCATGGAGGGAGAGAAAGACGTATAGAGAGTGTGCATGCGGTAGGCATAGAGGCACAACTAGCGAGTGTGTGTGTGTGTGTGTTTGAGAGAGAAGCTATAGTAGATAGATTACTATGAAGATCGAGGTGCCACCCTACTCCTTCGGTGTCAGGTAGTGTGTGTGTGTGTGTGTGTGTGTGTTTGAGAGAGAAGCCAGTATATAGATTAGTATCAAGATCAAGGTGTCACCCTACTCCTTCGGTGTCAGGAAGTGTGTGTGTCTGTGTGGGTGTGGGGGGGGCAGTGACACTTAGATATAGGGAGAAAGGGTTTGTATGACATATATCTATATTAAGGGATAGGTAGATAGCATGTGTGCGAGGCATACTTAAAGCATCACGGAGATAAACAAGCGGTGTGCATGCAAGTGCCGGAAAAAAATGAAGAGAGAAACAATGTCTACGCACGTGCGCACGCGCGCGTGTGTCTGTGTGAGAGAGAGCGAAATCTCAAAACAAAAGGTGCTCTACTGGAATCCCATTTTATGTATTCATATGGTTCCGGGACTCAAGTTAACCTTAGGCAGTGCGAGACATAATTATACTTTGAGAGATTAGTGGCAGTGGGTGGGCGAATTAAAGGGGTGGGTGTGTTCGATAGAAAGAGCGTGTGTGTTTTTGTGTGAGAGACTTGTAGGATGGGGTAGAAAGATGATTTCTAACCTCGACGGAGGGAGAGAAATACACGAAGTGTGCGTGTGTGATTCCGATGCCCACAAATAAATGAGATATGTATGTGTGTGAGAGAGATTGCACAATTCATTCACGTATCATTATCTAGCGATCGTGGATGTGCATCGCTTGAACATAAATCAGTATCTATTTCGTATTGTGGCCAAATATACAATATCAATTCAACACTATAAAGATTGGACACTCACATATCACATTTTTTTCTTCTAAATAATCCTTTTCAATTGTGCATGCCAAAGTTACAGTGATGTTTCTTCAAACAACCAATGTAGCTATCATGTACATGCACCATTGTTGGTCTTGCATTAAAATTCATTAGTCTTGGATGATTTAAGGTTCTATTATGAAGTAATATATGTAATATTTATATATGAATTTAATGGGCACGCAATTTATGAAATGGAGGCTATGTAATCATATGAGGTAACACTTTTAAGTAGCGGACTACAATATCCATTTATTTTGTAGGGCTACAATATCCATTTCTTTTTGTGCGCCTCTACAATAACACGTCAATGCATTATGTTTAAAGTAAATAACCAATGGCACTAAATTATCCATTTACACGAGAAATACATAGGCTGAGCATTTGATCCTTTTTTGTGAACGCGCCTCTACACCCATACGATTGGTCACGCCCGTGTGAACGTACAAGTTATCGGTGCATCATCCCAAGTGAAGATATTTTTTTCTGGGGTGGACTTCACACCAGTTATGAACTGCTGACGTGTGCCCCGTGTACACAGTCTGGCATGACCTTCCCGCTAGCACGGTCCAAAATTAGTTGAAACTGGATATGAACGATCCCGCAGGCAGCAAAATCCCGCCTCCTTCTAAAATTTCCGCCACCTAGTCTTTAGCATGCGAAATTCCCCTTTTGTCCTTAGTGTACGGAGAACAACAGTTACAATACGGCCCTCATTTACATAATAGGTCGGGTCTGCTTTGGTAACTTTTGGTTCTGCCCACCACACGGCACCCCCATTTCCTCTCCCCCTCCCCCAGAAATGACTAACTCCACAGCACCAGAGCATCTTACATCACGTCGTCCGTACTTCATTGTCCTTTCTACCCTTCCCCTCTCGAAACCCTAGATTTCTCATCCACCGGTGTACCAGAGCCCATTCACTGCCAGCGGCGTCCACCTCGCCGGATCTACTTCTACAGCCACATCTACCCCTCCCACCTCCCCTAGAAACAAGTAGACTGCTCATCCACCACTATACCACAGCCCATCAGTGTTGGCCTTGTCCACGGCGCCAGATCTACTTTGCCGGTACTCTCGTCAACCGCAACGCATCTGCAGCGTCTCCTTCATACTCCCCACCGGAGACGCTTCGTCCAAACCCCCCGGAGTCGCCCCACCGACGCCCTCGTCGACGGCATCTGATCCTCTTTGCCGATACCTTCCTCAACCCTACCGGAGCCGCTTCGTCGACACCATCGTCAACCCTACCAGAGTAGCTTCGCCAATACCATTCTCAACCCTACCGGCATCGCTTTGCCAACGCACAAGTCCACAGCCTCAGATCCACTTCGTCGCACCCTCGTCCAACCTACCGGAGCATATTCTGACGCCCCGTCCAGGCTGTAGATCTGCATCCTCGACACCATCCTAAACCCAACCATCGGGGCAGCTTCACCGACGCCCTCGTCCACGGCCTCAGATCTGCTTCGCCCACACCGTAGTCCACCCTACCAGAGCCACTTCACAAACACCCTACTCGACGGTTCTAGATCTCCTTATCGGACCTTGACAGCCAGCACAGCATCATCATCCTTGACATTTGTAACCTGATTCCCACCGTCTGGCAAGATGCCAAGCACCCGCCACGGCTGATACGTCTCCGACGTATCTACTTTTCCTAACGCTTTTCCTCTTGTTTTGGACTCTAATTTGCATGATTTGAATGAAACAAACTCGGACTGACGCTGCTTTCAGCAGAACTACCATGGTGTTGTTTGTGCAGAAATAGAAGTTCTCGGAATGGAACGAAACTTTGCAAGGATTTTTCATATAATAGAAGAGAATTTCTGGAGCTAAGAACCACGGGAGGGGGGGCACCTGGGTGGGCAAAACCCACCAGGGCGTGCCCCCCTCTAGGCATGCCCAAGTGGGTTGTCCCCACCTGGTGGCCCTGCAGACCCTAAAACTGACGCTATAAAATACTATTTTTCAAGAAAACATTTAGGGAGAAAGAATTATCGCGTTCTACGCGATGCAGCCAGCGCCTTCTCCTATTCTTCATCGGGAGGCCAGATCTAGAGTCTGTTTGGGGCTCCGGAGAGGGGGATCTTCCATCTTCATCATCACCAACCCTTCTCCATCGCCAATTCCATGATGCTCCCCACCAGGAGTGAGTAATTCCTTCGTAGGCTCGCTGGTCGGTGAGGAGTTAGATTAGATTCATCATGTAATCTAGTTAGTTTTGTTAGGGCTTGATCCCTAGTATCCACTATGTTCTGAGATTGATGTTGCTATGACTTTGCCATGCTTAATGCTTTGTTCTTTGGGCTCGGGTGCCATGAATTCAGATCTGAACTGTTTATGTTATCACCATTATACTATGTTCTAGATACGATCTTGCAAGTTATAGTCACCTACTACGTGTTATGATCCGGCAACCCCGGAGTGACAATAGTCGGGACCACTCCCGGTGATGACCGTAATTTGAGGAGTTCATGTATTCACCATGTGTTAATGCTTTGTTCCGGTTCTCTATTAAAAGGGGGCCTTAATATCCCTTAGTTTCCAATAGGACCCCGCTGCCATGGGAAGGTAGGACAAAAGATGTCATGCAAGTTCTTTCCATAAGCACATATGACTATTTATGGAATACATGCCTACATTATATTTATGAACTGGAACTAGTGCCATATTGCCCTAGGTTATAACTAGCACATGATGAATATCATCCAAAAAATCATCAATCCAATGCCCATGATTCTCCTACATATTGATCTTGCTAAGTTACTACTGCTAACTGTTGCACTTGCTACAAAATCACTGCTATCACTGTTACCGTTACTATTGCTGCTGCTACTATTATCAAAACTATCATACTACTTTGCTACTGATCACTCTGCTACAGATAATTAATCTCCAAGTGTGGTTGAATTGAAAACTCAGCTGCTAATACTTACAAATATACTTTGGCTCCCCTTGTGCCGAATCTATAAATTTGGGTTGAATACTCTACCCTCGAAAACTGTTGCGATCCCCTTTACTTGTGGGCTAGCTGAAGAATTATTGAATAACATATTGAGAAATTATGATGATTGGACTCTCCCTGAACCACCGCTTAAACCCACTCCGAAGAAGAGGGGTATTTTATATCTTAGTCCTGAAGATATGCAAGAGGCAAAGAAATCTATGAAGGAAAAAGGTATTAAAGCCGAGGATGTTAAAAATGTACATCCTATTTAAGAAATACATGGGCTTGATCACCACCACTGCCTAAGGTGGTAGAGGTAAATTCTCTAATGAAATTCAGTGATAATGATAATCCTCACAATATGCACCCTAGCCAATGCCTTTATGAGTTTGAAAATTACATTAGAAAACAAGATCACCTCAATGCAAATGTTATGAAACAACTAAAATACAATTCTAATATGATTGCTCGCTTGAGTGACTTTTTATTTAGAATCTCAAATGATATTAGAGGTGTGGGGAAGCATGCTTCTATGGTTCAAACTTAGTTAGAACAAGTTGCTAAATCTCAAAGAGAGTTGCTTGATGAAATGAATAATAATATCAATGATCATGTTGTTAGAGTAATGACTAGAGGAGGTAGGATGACTCAGGAACCACTTTATCCTGAGGGACATCCAAAAAGAATTGAACAAGACTCCCAAAGGCTTAACACTGATGCACGTAGTCCATCTAAAAAGAAAAAGAAATAGAAAAACGATAGGACTTTGCATGCCTCTAGTGAACCTGAAGTAGAAAAACCTCCTGATAATGAAGTTTCTATCTCTGATGCTGAAACTCAATCTGGTAGTGAACACTCACCTTCTGATAATGAAAAAGATAATGATGAGGTTCATGAAGACACTCAAACAAATAATAAGAACCAGACAATGATGTTTAGATAGAACCAGTAGTTGATCTTGATAACCCACAACCTAAGAATAAAAGATATGATAAAAGAGACTTTGTTGCTAGAAAACATGGAAAGGAAATAGAACCATGGGTTCAAAAACCTATGACCTTTCCACCTAAGTCAAGTAAAAATAAAGATGATGAAGAATTTGAACGCTTTGCTGAAATGCTGAGGCTAGTATTTTCGCGTACTCGCTTGACTAATCTCCTTAAAATGCCTCCTTATGCAAAGTACACGAAAGACACCATCACCAATAAGAGAAAAATACCAGAAGCTGAAATCTCTACCATGCTTGCTAATTATAATTTTAAGGATGGAATACCTAAAAAACTTGGAGATCCTGGAATACCAACTATACCTTGCTCCATGAAAATAAATCATGTGAAAGCTGCTTTATGTGATTTGGGACATGGTGTTAGCATTATGCCTTTCTCTTTATATAGAAGACTTCATTTGAATAACCCACTGAAATATCTTTACAAATGGCTGATAAGTCAACTGCCACACCTATCGGTATTTGTGAGGATGTGCCCGTTTTTGTTGCTCATGTTACCATTTTGACTGACTTTGTTATACTTGAGATGCTCGAGGATGACAACATGTCAATTATCCAGCGTAGAACCTTCTTGAATACTGCAGGGGCTCTTATTGATTGCAATAAGAGCAATGTGACTATTCATATCAACATACGGTGCACTTTCCAAAGAAACAATTCCAAGTGAATGGTATTAATGTTATTGAAAAATCTCCGACCATCACTATTGGAAGTTTTCAACTACCTCTACCTAGTGTTAAAAAGAAATATGAAATGCTTATTGTTGGGGACATTCATATCCTTGTTGAGGTAACTTAGTGATTTATGAAAGTTCCTCGGTTTCATGCTAATCGAAAGTGGTTGTTAATAAGACTTGATCAACCTTATTAATAGATCATTTTTAGAGGTATGAAGTTTATGAATTTAGTAAGCACTACCTTCCGTCCCTACCTTTTGTTTTCTATTTTATAAGTTAAATAAAATAAAGTGCCATGTGTTGACTATTTTATGAATTTCCATGCAATAAAAAAATGATGACCCAAAAATAAAAGTTCTCAGAATGCTCTGAAAATTTAATATGATTTTTTCTGAATATTTAAGAATTTTTGGTGCAAATAATATCATAGGGAGGTGCACCAGGTGGGCACAACCCACCTGGGCACGCCAGGTCCTCCAAGCGTGCCCTGATGGGTTGTGGTCCCCACGTGGGCCCCCTCACTTATCTCTTCATCCCACATCACCACCTACCTCCAAAAAATCGCCATTGCTCTCTCTCTCTCTCTCTCTCTCTCTCTCGTGTTCTTGCTCTCAAACCCACGGATTTTGATCTCTTTGTTCGAAGCTCTGTTTCCGAAACTGTTTCGGGGGATTGTTGCTTGGTATGTGACTCCTCCGTTTGTCCAATTAGTTTTTTCTTTAGTGGTTTATATTTTGAATAATTAGTTGCTCTTGGTGTTGTTGTAGATGAGCTTGCATGTTGAATTCTTAGAGTTCTAAGTAGTTTGAATGCTTGCTATGGCCTCCATGCATACCTATGAGTAGTTGCTATCAGTCTTGTGAAGTTTTGTTGAGAAAATTTTGTGGACTCAAAATTTCATAATTTTGTTCATAGGAAAAAGATGAGTATCTTTAGGAAGTTTGCTTCCAGGAAGAACTACAAGGGAGTGATTGGGGAGTCATCTGACAGTGATCTCCAAACCTGGAGAATGGCAGAGGTATGGCCGTGCGAATGGCCGCATAATCCGTTTATGGAAGGGGCTGGAATCCTTCAAGAGTTTGCACAATATGCTGCTAATGCCGGCCTCACCGACTTCATCGTAGCTGAATGTGAATAGTATCATCTCCTACAAATTCCTTTGTGCAAAGTTTTAATTTCCTTCCTAGGAATAATCCCCTTGAGGTGCAATTTAATTTTTATGCTACCCCATTGGATACCGCTTACTGAATTTTGTGACATATGCTTGCTCCCTTCTGATGGTGGTTTAGTAGAGCCTAGGCCCGCAGAGTTTGATGGTTTTTACCATAATCTGACAGTGGGGGATGAGAGAGGCGTGTCGAGTGTCACTGCCGCTGGCTTGCATTTTCCTGTTGTGCAATATTTTGCTCTATTTATTGCAGAGTGTTTACTTGCTAGAGAGAAGGTAGGCCCACTCAGTGCTCCAAATTTTGCTGTTTTACTTGTGCACTCCACGGTGACAACACTTATAGCTTGGGAGCTATTATGGCCTGTTGCCTTCACATTAATAAGTCCAAGGGTAAAATACATGGTGGTACTTACGCTACTCGTTTGGCAGCTCACTTTAACGTTCAGATATGCATGCTTGCATGATTATTCTTTACCCAAGTTTTACCTAGATCATGCGGCCATGCAACACCACCAGTTTATTGCAAGTGATTACCCTAACATTCCTATTCCTTATAACTTAGTTTTTAGTGAAAACACTCATGATATTATTCCATTGCATGCACCTGCTTTGTTTGATCCTATTGCCAGGGGTGGATACAGGATTATGCATGCAGACATTGTCGCCTACCGAAACAACTTAGCCGCGGCAGAGGAGGAGCCATAGTAGTGGGATCCTCAGATACCCGTGCCACAACATTTCGACATAGGACCCCATGGTTTCTTCGACTACTGATTACCAAGTTACGCCAAAAGCCTAAGCCTGGGGGAGTACGTATTTCCACCGACATTACATTCATGTTCACACATTTCATTTCAGTTGTCGGTGTCTACACTTTTTCATTGTATTATCCATGTGAAATTTATTTTCTCGTTTTCTTCTTGCGTGTTTGAAAAACTTTGAGAAAATACAAAAATAGTTCCTTCTTCTTTTTGATTTTTCTTTCTATAGTAGTTAGCTATAGAACTAAAAAGAAAACCCAAAAAGATTTCCTTGTTCTTATTTTTTTGTTGGGAGCTTTTCTGTGTAAATAGTTTTTCTCATTTTTTATTTTCCCTTTTTATTTGCTTGATCAATAAAAAACAAAAACTCAAAACATATTTTAGTGTGTTTCTCTAAATTTCTCTTCTTTTTATTGAATCATACCGAGAAGAAGACCATGATGAAAATGTTGAGTGGCTCTCTGATACGTCTCCAACGTATCTATAATTTTTTATTGTTCCATGCTATTATATTATCTATTTTGGACATTTAATGGGCTTTAATAAGCTATTTTATATTATTTTTTGGACTAACCTATTAACCGAGGGCCCAGTGCCAGTTTCTATATTTTTTTTTGCCTATTTTAGAGTTTTATAGAAAAGGAATACCAAATGGAGTCCAAGCGGAATGAAACCTTCACGATATTTCTTGGACCAAAAGCAAACCAGAAGACTTGGATATGAAGTCAGAGAGGCAACGAGGCGGCCACGAGGCAGGAGGGCACACCTAGGGGCAACGAGGCGGCCCAATGTTGCAGTTGACCTGCAGTCGAGCCATTGATCCTTTTGCCGATCACACAGCGGAACTCTCAATGAAAGCTCCAATGTCGGTGTCAAAACCGGCGGATCTCGGGTAGGGGGTCCCGAACTGTGTGTCTAAGGCTAATGGTAACAGGAGGTAGGGGACACAATGCTTTACCCAGGTTCGGGCCCTCTCGATGGAGGTAATACCCTACTTCCTGCTTGATTGATCTTGATGATATGAGTATTACAAGAGTTGATCTACCACGAGATCGTAGAGGCTAAACCCTATAAGCTAGCCTATGATTATGATTGTTCTTGTCCTACAGACTAAACCCTCCGGTTTATATAGACACCGGAGGAGGCTAGGGTTACACAGAGTCAGCTACAAAGAAGGATATCTAACATCCTAATCACCAAGCTTGCCTTCCACGCAAGGGAGAGTCCCATCCGGACACGGGACGAAGTCTTGAATCTTGTATCTTCATAGTCCAACAACCCGGACAAAGTATATAGTCCGGCTGTCCGGATACCCCGTTATCCAGGACCCCCTCAGTAGCACCTGAACCAGGCTTCAATGACAATGAGTCCGGCATGCAGATTGTCTTCGGCATTGCAAGGCGGGTTCCATCTCCGAATACTCCAAAGTAAATCTTGAACACTTAAATCATGTCCGGCTCTGCAAGACAAATTTCACATACCACCGTAGAGAGAACAATATCCCACAAATATAACCTACTGACAACTTTAGATAACATGACATCACACCATGGCCGGGTCATTATTCCAACCGTTTTCCCACAACCAGCCACCCCACATATTGCAAGGCGGTTTCCTTGGCACATCTTGTCGAAGCAGAGATCATGTCCCCTTATCACGGGATCCTCATTAATACGGCTACGGGTAACCCAGCCGTGCCATTTAACATGGCGCTTGGAAAATAAGCGATTTTATCAGGCAAGTGGGGAGGCGCACAGTTTTCCCCACCTCTATAAAGGGATAAGGATCTCCCATTTTTACCCACGCCTTCTTCCTCCTTTGCTCATCCATTCTCACACTCTCGAGCCTCAGAGCCCAAGTTCTCACCTTCTCCGTAGGACCATTCGCAGCATGTCCGGAGCGGGAGGCAAGTTGATGGCCTCCTCCATCACGGAGGAGGACATTACCAAGCTTCGGGCGGCTGGATACCTGGTTGCAAATGTTGCACACAGGCTTCCAGTGGAGGGACAGATACCCCCACTCCAAAGTCTCAGGAAAGAGTAGTGTACCTCTCTCATTTCGTCCGCGGACTAGGATTTCCACTTCGTCCATTTGTCCGCGGGCTCATGTTTTATTATGGGCTAGACTTCCATGATCTAGCCCCAAATTTCGTCCTTCACATCTCAGCGTTTATCGTTGTGTGCGAGGCCTTCCTCCGCATCAAGCCCCACTTCGGCCTGTGGCTACGAATATTTTGCGTGAAGCCGAAGAGCATGAGCGGCCAGCAAGCGGAGTGCGGAGGCGCCATGGTGGGCAAGATGCCCAACGTTACCTGGCTTGACGGCTCCTTCGTGGAGACCTTGAAAGGGTGGCAATCAGGGTGGTTCTACATCACCGAGCCGCGCAACGCCAACTGGGCGGTGGCCCCCGAATTCCGATCCAGAATCCCCATGTGGCTCACCTCCTGGGAAAAGAAGGGTCTGGCCTAGGGCGAACCTGCAGAGCTGACAGGACTTCAGAACTGCATCAAAAACATGATGCACAAGAAGATCAAGCTTGTCAACGCGGTCCAGGTTATGCTCTTCCGCCGAATCCTTCTGTGCCAAAGACGGGCATTCACTCTGTGGGAGTTCGATCCGGCCGAACACCAGACGCTGCGAGAGCTTTTCGGCACGACGCATAAGGACGTCTGGAAGGTGCTGTTCAAGGCCACTGAAGTACCTCCTCCCACAACCGAGGACCGCTGACTCAGAGCCACGCGGCTCGCCAATCCGATAAGTTCTCTGATCATCACTAGATGTACCTTTCCCATCATATTCATGGGAGGATTTTAAGTCTCCATATTTATCAAACAGGATTACGTGGTGACGGCGGAGCGGATCGACTATCCGGCTCCGCTGCCAGAAGATCCAGCAACCACACTCCTGACAGAGATGCTAGTTCCGGCGCCTTACAAGGTGCCGGAGAAGAAGGCCAAAAAGAAAGCCACGGGGACCAGGAAGGGTCTCCGGCACAAGGTTACACCGGACGCCTCGTCCGAAGACGATGAGGTGCGCTCCTCCACAAAAGGGGGGGGGGAGAAGAAGAAAAAGAAGGCCGCCCCATCCGGGGAGGCCAAAAGGTCCAAGAAAGCGGTTGCGGGGACCAGAAAAGGTCTCCGGTGTAGGGACGTACTTGACTCGTCGTCCGAGGACGGCGAGGCAGATTCCTCCCACAGAGACGGGGGGAAACATGAAGAAATTCCCCCTCCCCGCACTGGGGAGGAGAAGAAAAGAAAAGCCGCCCCACAGGGGGAGGCTAGGATGCCGAAGAAGGGAAAGGCATCCCTTCCGTAACACTCCACCACGGCCTCCTACAGCGAGGAGGAGTGGATGCCCAGGGGCAAGCCCCTGGCAAGATCGTAAGTGTCCGCACTCTGTAATACCTCTCGTGCGCCTGAACTTCATAGTTTGTAATAACGCCGCACATGCATATGCAGTCCGGCCGGGTCCCATCTCAAGGTGTCCTCTTCGGATGGGTCTCTGAGCGAGTCGGAGATGAATTCCTTTCCGACGGCCACCTCCCCTCGGCCCGCGGATGACACTGAGGTGTTATCCCAAAGGATACCGGAACAGGGGGTGGCGCTTCTGGAGACGCCCCAAGGCGAAATTCCCGATGCCGGGCATATGGGAGGTAAGATCCCCATAGGCTATGCTGACGAGAGCTACAGCAAGTCGGGCCCCCAGCCGGACACTGCGCCAGAACCTCCAAAGGTTCCGGATTCTGGTAGGCAGCCCCTCGCTAAGGAGGGTGAGCTGGCCGTGCCGATGACCTCTGCCGCGCCGGAGGCGTCGGATAGTCTGCTGGAAGTGCTTCGCGGCGCTCCCATTGATGAAGAGCTCCGTACTTTTATGAGTATGGTGATTCAGAAGGTTCGGTCCACCAAAAGTGGATTGACCAAAGCCTGCACCAGCCTCCTAAAGGGCTTTGAGGTAAGTAATCAAGGGTGTGAAAAATTGTCACCCAATAGACCGTATCCCCTGATGCTCTGTTTGGTGTTCGGAAAGAAAAGCCAAAATGAGGGTCAATTTTCAATCCGTAGGAGTCTAACAATGAATGTATGTGTGAGTAAGCAGGCGTTGCTGCTGTCCACTGCCGCCCGCACTATCGAGGTCGCCGGACTAGAGCGGGACCTGAAGCAGGTCGAAGAAGAGCTCAGCCTCACTAGGAGGCAGCTCGAGGAGAACAAGGGTAAGTTATGCCCCGTCAATGTGTCATATAAAGGAAAAATTAATGATGTTAACAAAAAGGCGTCATGATTTTAAATAGGGGCCACGACCGAAGTGGCGGCCCTGAAGAAAGTGCTATCAGAGGCCGAAGACAAAGCACTGAGCATGAAAAGCAAGATGCTCGGGTGAGCGAGGTACAGCAAGAGCTCCAGGAGTTCGACAAGAAATTTGAGTCCTTGGAGTGTGACTTCAAGACGCAAGAGTCTAAGCTTGCAAAGGCCCTCCAGAGCGCGACAGATGCCAAGGCCGAAGCCCAAAAGGCCCTCCAGGAAATCCAGGCGGCCAAGAAGATAGCGGCGGGTAAGGCATTCATTATGCAAAGTAAGCATGTGGAGGAGACATTTCTTTTACTTACCCGAATTCGGAGTTCTCTGGGGACATTCACAGATCTGCCATGCAGCATATCGGATGCCATGGAGTTCTACCGTGCCAAAGAGGGGAGCTCGACGGAGAAGCTGTTCTGGTCCCAATATACTGGAACCGAACACCAAATGCCTCTGAGTGACCAACTGAAGCAATTGGTCGAACTCCACAGGGCGGCCGAACTGGCCGTGAAGGACCTCATAGTCCGGATGTGGCCTGGTGAGCCCATGCCCGACAACTACTTCGGACTTATAAAGAGGATGGTACATGCCTGTCTGCGGCTTGAGGTTATTAAGCAATCCGTCTATATTGAGGGTGCCCGCTGAGGGAGTCCTGGATTAGGGGGTATCCGGGCAGCCGGACTGTATATGTCGTCCGGACTATTGAAGTGTGAAGATACCAGACTCAAGACTGCATGTCCGGATGGGACTCTCCTTTGCGTGGAAGACAAGGTTGGTGATCCGGATATTATATTTCCTTCCTTGTAACTGACTTCATGTAAACCCTAGCCCTCTCCGGTGTCTATATAAACCAGAGAGGACGGTCCTTAGAAGGCCGATCACAATTACAATCATACCATCATAGGCTAGTGCTTTGGGTTTAGCCTCTATGATCTCGTAGTAGATCTACTCTTATACTACTCATATCTTCAATATTAATCAAGCAGGAAGTAGGGTTTTACCTCCATCGAGAGGGCCCAAACCTGGGTAAACATTGTGTTCCTTGCTTCCTGTTACCATCAACCTAAGACGCACAGATCGGTACCCCCTACCCGAGACCCACCGGTTTTGACACCGACATTGGTGCTTTCATTGAGAGTTCCTCTGTGTCATCACTGCAAGGCTTGATGGCTCATCTCGTTGTCAAGGACGACATCATCTCTGGAGGAGCGCTTGCTGTAGGCCAGATTCTCCGACTTGGCGGCTTCATTATGGCCGCCCCATTGGCCGTCGCACCAACGATGGCCTCTCGGGTCATCATGCATAACCTTCACATCAATTCGGAGCTTGCCGAACAGATGGATCCGATAGAGCTCTCCTCTCTTAATGATCTCTTGGATCGCATCGCCGCTTTGGGGGTCGCTACGAACTATGACCAGATTGGGCTTAAACCCGACCAGATGGACATTAGATCCCCGCCGGCCACCCATGAGATAGCGGTAGTGGAGGAACCACACAGGGGTCGCCCCTAAACTTTGAGGACGAATTATGTCTGGATCACCGAACTCAGTAAGCCAAACACATACTCAAAGGAAGACATGACCCGAGTCCCGGACATAGAATCAGGCATCGGGCCAAAGAGATTGGGTGATACTCCGGACCCCGAACTGTCAGGCTCGGAACCTTCCGTGCCCCCGGGTGTCAGATCGGATCAAAATCCGGACTCAGCCAACGACACTCGCTCGGACTTAGACCGTCTCTCCCACATTATGCAAGAGCCCCTAGAGACGGTACACCGTTACTGGGACAGATTCCTCCTTGCGCTTAACAAGGTCGAGGACTGCCACAAAGAGGACGTAGTATCACTTTTCTGCAAAAACTGCACGAACAAACGACTCCTCAATGCTATAGGTCGCTGTGACATAGTACACTTTGCGGACTTGGCAACCATAGTACAAAAGTACTGTGCGATGGAAAGTGCCTGGAAGACCCAAACAGAATTTTGGGATAGTACGGCCCTCACCAGAACCTTTGTCCGAACTAAACGGCCGGACTCTCGTAAGTTGGCCAATTCAATTCCCAAGAAACCAAAGCCCGCCCCAGGGCATGGAACCTTTTTTGGAAGAATGACTCAATGGGCCATGTAAGCTTCATAGTACGCCGGATACAACACCAACCCATAGCCTTAGGGCATGTTGGATACTCCGGCAGGTATCTAAAAGTGGCGAGGATCTCCTCGAGAGCTGAAAGTGCTAGTTATCGACTAGAGGGGGGGGTGAATAGGCGATTTGTATCAAAGTCTTCAAAACGTGGAAGTTTCAAAGACAAACCATAGAAATGACCTAATTTATATGTAGTGGAAGATAAACTACAACAAGCAAGCCATAGTCAAGTATGCAATAATGTGAATGTACAAAGACTAATAGCAGCTAGGTAGTAAGGATCAGGATGGAAGATAGTATGAAGCCAATCAACGATAGTAGTCAAGCAATGAAGTCAAACAGATAAGACAAATAAGCAATGACTTCATGAAGACAAACTCAAAGTAAAGGAGAGAAGGGATAGAACCAGTCACTTGTTGAAGACACAGGATTTGTTGGACTAGTTCCAGTTGCTGTGACAACCGTACGTCTGGTTAGGGAGGCTGAGATTCAACTCAGAAGACCACGTCTTCACCTTATTACCCTTGAGATAAGGACACACAGTCCTCGCCCAATCACTCTGGTAAGTCTTCAAGGTAGACTTCCGAACCTTCACAGACTTCGTTCACCGGCGATCCACAATGACTCTTGGATGCTCAGAACGCGACGCCTAACCGGCTGGAGGATACACAGTCCTCAAGTGTAATACGTCTTTAGGTCATAGAGACAGAAAGACTTTAGTGATGCCTAACACTCTTTGGCTCTGGGTGTTTGGGCTTTGTCCTCGCAAGGATTTCTCTCTCAAAGGCTTCGAGGTGGGTTGCTCTCAAAACGACAAAAGCCGTAAACTAACTCTGAGCAGCCACCAATTTATGGTGTAGGGGGTGGGCTATTTATAGCCACAACACAACACGACCTAATATGTCCGAAATGACCCTGGGTCACTAAGGAACTGACACGTGTTCCAATGGTCAGATTTCAAACACACATGGCAACTTTACTTGGGCTACAAGCAAAGCTGACTCATCCAGCTCTGGATAAGGTTTGCACTCATTGTCTTCGCTCGAAGACATAGGATTTGGGTTGAGCATCACTTCAGTCACTCTGACTTTGTTCACTTGGACCCCACTTAACAGTATGGTGGTTCTTATGACTCAACAAAGAAGAAAAGGAAACAACGAAACAACTCAGTCTTCGCGCTCCATAGTCTTCACTCAATGTCTTCTCATGTCATAGTCTTCAGTGTGAATATCTTCACACACCACCATTGTCTTCAATGTCTTCATACATTTTTAGGGGTCATCTCCGGTAGGTAAACCGAATCAATGAGGGACACTACCTGCGTTATCCTGCAATTCGCACAAACGCGTTAGTCCCTCAACCAACTTTGTCGTCAATACTCCAAAACCAACTAGGGGTGGCACTAGATGCACTTACAATCTCCCCCTTTTTGGTGATTGATGACAAACTGGTTGAAGTTTTCAACGGAAAAGAAGTATGTGAAATTGTAAAGGATAGGGTATTATCTTCATAAGTGGCAAGGGCTCCCCCTGAAGATGTGCATATAAGTAATTTGCTTTTCGAATGCAAATGCACATGGCAGGTTGTACTTGTGGAGATCCTCTTCAACTTATGAAGATAATTCATCATGCATGAAATGATATAACTAAGAGAATGACATGCATAATGAAAAATGGACATCTACAAAATGATCTAAGTGCGGATTGATTTTAGTGCGGAAGTTATCATCACACATGAAAGAGCAAATGAGTAGCAGACGACCATCGAGTTTAAGTGTTACAACTCAAAGAACGAAATGTATCAAAAGCAAGAGTTGTAAACACTAGGCAAAATATAAGCACGCGCCCAGATGAACCCGCTTGAAGACTATCAAACTCATATGCTTCTCCCCCTTTTGTCAGTAATGACCAAAAAGGTTTGAAGACATAGAGCATCTACTCGTCCTCATGAGGAGTAGGTGAAGCAGTAGGGTTATCGTTGTTGTTTGGCGGTGCAGATGAACTTGGTGCAGTGTCGATGCGTGCAGAAGTAGGGGGCGGTGAAGTAGCATCATCTTCATCATCGATCATATTGGCATGCACAGTTGCCGCGGAGGAAGAATAGTCAGAGTCTTCAAGAGATGGAGTTCTTCGTAGGACAACATTCCGTGGAGGAGTGGAGTCAAACTTGAATCTTTCAGTGAAGCCGTCGTCTTGAAGATCTGCTTCAGCACTGAGCAGGGTCAAACTCTTCCATGATCTCCGACAAGTTTCGTGAGTGACAAATGCATTCTTGGTGGCAAGATTTCGAATGCGATTTACGTCCACCAAGAGGCTTTGCATCTGACGCTTGAGCCAAAAGTGATGCTTATCTTGTTTCTGATGCAGTGCCACAAGAAGTTCTCGGTCATTTAGGACACGAGAGCGCTTCCTAGGCCTTTGAGCAATTGTGCTCTTATTAGCTTCAGTTGGCGCACGATGAGGTAGACGAGTGTTCCCAGCCATTGGATAGATACGAGTTACAGCTTGGACTCCTTCCATAGGCTGAGTGAAGCTTTGGTGTTCAGCATTTTGAAGACAAAGAGGCTTCTTGGCAGGCTCAGGGTATATGGCTTCAACTGACATATCAACCTCTGGTAGAAAGATCACATGATTGCGAGCAGAGGGCTGATAGTTGATAGCATAATGTTGCTTGATGAGGCGCATGACCCATGGAGCATAGAATTTCAGGCCGAAAAGGTCAGATCCAGATGCAGCCAGTTGCCTGAGGAAGAAATCTTGTGCATTGAAGCTGATGCCATTGAGGATGTAAAAGAGCAATGTCTTCATGGCTCCTTCAAGTTTTGCAGCTGATGAGTGTCCTTTGATAGGCCATAGAGTCCGCCTGATGATGTGATATATGGTGCGCGACAGATACTCAAGGTCATCAACAAAGAACTCCTTTGGGTATTCAGCGTCATGTGGCAATGACTTCATCATGCTCAACATCTGGCTCATGTTTGGTTCTGGCTTATGGAAGATGCTCTCCAGTGCATTGCGGTGGTTTTGACAACCAGGTTCATATAGCTCTCCGGGAGTGGATAGGACTGTAAGCTCAATGATGTCAAGAGCTTTGGCTTCATGATGAATATTTCCTGTCATCCACTCGACAACCCATGTCTTTGTATCTCTGTTGTAGCCGCGAATGTGGAGGGTAGCATAGAATTGAAGCAAAAGTTCTTCATTCCAATGTTCTTTGTCCGTCACAAAGCTGAGCAGACCAGCATCACGAAAGCAGTCAAGTGCTTCTTCTAAGCATGGCAGTCCAGCAATAGCTTCAGTGTTGAGGCGCATATGAGGGAACAGGAGTAATAGCTTCGTTGCTGATGACTCCAGAGACGATCAGATGATATTCTTGGCCTTGTGTAGGGGTTCTTTGAGCTGTCAAAGAAGGTTTTGTGGCTTTTGAAGCCATTTGCATTGAAGGACCTGACAGGTGTGGCAGTACCTGGAAACCTTGGCAATCTTGGCTTTGGTTTCTAGACCTGAGGCCTATGCTCAATGTGATAGTCAAACTGAGGACCAGAGACATTAGGCGGAGGGACCAGAACGGGCCATCTTACTGTAATTAGCTCTCCATGGTTGTAAGCTTGCTCAATTGTATAGGGCCTTGGTGGCGGAACAGGAGCAGTGGCAGAAACAGTGGCTTCAGGCTCCACAACAGAAGCTTCAGGAGCAGTTGCAGCATTGACTTCTGGTAGGTTGGTCGGTGCCGGCTCCACATTAGCTTCAGCCATGACTACGTCATTGGCTTCATTCGTGTTAGTGGTGGCAGCCTCAACATTTTCAACCTCCACTTGATGAGCTGGAGGGTCTGGCACAGACACGTTCACTTCAGGAACAACTTCTTCAGTTATGGGGGAGTAGGGACACGTTCTTCTTGATGTTTGTCATCGGCTGATGCAGCCGGATTGTCTTCAGCAGCTGGGGCTTCAGACACAGAGACATTCACAGTTGGAGTGGCTTCTGAAAACACTTGACGTGCAACAGGTTGATGGTGCACTTCTCCTTCTGGAACGCTCGGACGAGGGCCTTGATGCCTTGGTCCTTTGCGAATCCTTTGTAATACAGGCGACGCCTTTGGATATGGAGTAGGCAGGTCCTCATCCTCTTCAACTTGCACAGATGATGTGACTTGTTGTTGTTGGGGAGTACTGGGGGAGTCTTGTTGTTGCGGGCGATCAGCCCATGATGCATCCTGAGTAATTGGCGTCAGAGGACAACCAATGCTGATGATTTCGCTATTCGTGAGAACAGGCGATGATACCACATTGTGTTCAGTCTGAGGAAGAACTTCATCATCTTCAACATTGTCATGGTGACCAATGTCTTCAGCAGTGATGGGATCAACTGCTGGAATCTCTTCAGCTTCATGAGCCTCTGTGGAAGCAGGCTCATGAACAATCATACGTAGTTCTTGGTTTGCAGATGCAGGACGAACCACAGAGATGGGTTCAACAACAAGGGGCTCTGTGGGAGCAGCCCGATTCTTATTGGTTTTGCGCTTCTTCTTGGAGGGAGCAGCATCAGAGGCTTCAGTGTTTTTCCTTTTTCTGGCTTCAGCCTCTGCAGCCCTCATCTTCTTCTGTTCTGAAGCGGTTGACATGACCTTTGGCTTCGAGCCAGTCATGCTGCTAGGGAAGACTATGTGAGGTTCATCTTGCCTTGACGGTGCAGATTGGACTATCGATTGCTTCTTCTTCTTTGCAGCCATCCTGGGGTCAAAACACTACTGAGATCACTTGACAGCTCCTTTGACACCCTTGCCCTCATGATACAAGAACGCCCTGACTTCAAGACACTCGATCCGTCTGATATACTTGAGAGGCTCAACACACATGAGTTACAGCTTTCTGATGCCAGGACAACCAAGAGCCTTGCTCTTCTCAGCCTCATTGTAGGCAAGCACACACTTGTCAGCCAGACTCTTCATGCGCTCTCTAGAGCCTTGAGCTTCTTCACGCTTCTTGTGAAAGGCTTCTTTGAGCTTGTGCAGCATGATCTTGAAGTTTTTGACATCTTGCACGTTGAGCGTGGCCACATGCTTCTTGAACTGAGCCTTTTCATAGTCAATCTTGTGCTTCAGTTCGACGATGCGCCGAGCAATAGCTAGCTCAGAAGCAATAGCGCCATTAAAGGAGACTCTGAGGCCAATGGGAAGTTGCAAATCATCAAAGCTGAGATTTGATGTGTCAAACCACTCATCAATGAAGTTATGGATAATTGCCACGTCAAAGAGAGGCAAATTATTGAAGATCTCTGCTTCTTCCTTGCTCTTGATCAGTTGCTCAAGAGCATCATCTGCAAGATCGTCATCGCTGGACAGATCAATGTGCTCTTCACGCAGAATGGCAGTAGGAGTCAAAGTCTGAATAGTACTCTTGATGATTTTCGTTTTCTTCTCCGTCTTCTTGGAGATGCGTGAAAGATCTTCAGACTGCACACTGTCTTCAGGAGGTGCAGTGGCCAGTGGCTTCACACGTGACGCTTTTGGAGGTGCAGCTGATGTTGAAGCCTTAATTTTCTCTGGCTTCTGCGGCCTTGGAGGAGGAGCTGGGGCTTCATCAGTATCAACATCATTATCAGAATGATCCACTTTGGCACCTTGTACCAAGATGTAAGATATGAGGCCATCAAGGTTCGTGAAGGGACCGATTTCATTTTCTTCAGCTTCACGTGTGACGTCATCACGGGGAGCAGAGGGACCAGGATTGAAGTCCAATCCCCATGACTTCTTGTTTTCCTTTGCCGATGCCTTTGCATACTGGAAGTTGCGCTTGAAGAGATTATCGTCACGACACCAAAGCAATGATGATGGATCGGCATTTTCAGGCTGTGGTCCACGGACCATACAAGGATAGAATTCTTGTGCAATAGCTTCAGCTTTGTTCTTGGGGGGAAGGCCTCGATAGAGAATATCACCCCAAGGACTTTTGATAGCATTTTTCTCAGCGTACTCCTGGGTCACGAACTTGTACTTGAACCATTGTTCAGCCCAATAGCGTCGAATCCATTGGATTCGGGTCTTGCGCTGATTATAATCCTCTTCAGGATCTGTCTTGTAGATTTCTGCAAGGTCATCAGGCAAATATTTTGATGTTCCCCCTCGACGCTGTCTGCCACCCTTCCTTACTGATTTCTCTGCAGCCATGACCTTCAAACTGAATGGCTTCAATATGTTCAAAGGCTTCAAGGGCTTTTGCTTGCTGGTCAAACATGAACTAGCTTCAGGAGAGTTAATGTGTTGCTGTAAGAATTCTGCAAACGAATGCAGACTATGAGAACCAAGGGATTCTCCCACGGACATGTACCTGTGATAGCATTAGAGATGCGAGGGAAGGGGAAGAGGTCATATGCATTCTCAGAAGATTTTGAAGATAAATCAGTTTGAAGACATTGACCTCATGTTGCGAAGACATTCACTTATATGTTGAGAGTTGGTTCCAGATTTGTACGAATCTGTGAATAAGTACAAGTGAGGAATCTAACTATATATGAAGCTTAAGTGAATATACTAGGCAGTATGAGATGCAGACAGAATAGATCTAACATTGTGTAGACAGAAACCTATTTTGGTATATAGGATGAATCATTGAGGATCAAAAAGATGGTAAAAATAGAGTTATATTTACCACACGAAGAACTGCTAGATGGGATGAATAGGAGACCGAGCAGTTCAATCAACGTGCCCTAACTTGGCGACGGAGAACACCTACGGCGGCGGCGGAGAGGACGATGCCCGCGGCCGGCGTGAGGACGGCGTCGGAGAAGTCACGGCAGCTAAGCGCTTCGTCGCTGGTGTCGTCGAGAGCTAGCGGTGGCGCTAGGGTTTTGACGAGGTGGAGAGGTGGAAGAAGGTTTTCTTGACCGCAGGGGACACGTATTTATAAGTAGGTGTGCGGCATAGTGCAATTACGCAGGTGCCCCTGCCTGTTCACATTCGTGGGACACGTGGCAAGCATGCCACATACTCAGAGTTGTCCCACGTTCCCACGCCCGCCAAGTTTGTTGGATGGTTGTTCCGGCTTCTCCGAATTTCAGCAATAAAGATGTATCATTTAAAAGGACTTGATGTTTGTCTCTGTGTCTTTTGCTGACAAGGGTGCAAAGAAGACATTTGACAGTTTCAATAGAATGCATATGATTTGGATAGATAGAGTTTGAGATAGAAAGCATAGAGAGATTAGGGTCCGATCACATTCACTTAGTTCAAAAGATTCACAAATGAAGACATAGCTATAAGTGAATGCTGCAGAGGACTGAATACTAGTATATATATATATGAGAAAGCAATCAACTCAACATAGTGAAGTAAATCATGAAGATAAGTTGAAAGTTGAAGAAAAATCAATATGCGAAGATATTCAACAATAACGCCATGAGTGAAACACTTCAAACCAAGAAATTTGGTGGTGGCGTTACCCACCGTATAGGAAGTATTAGACCCAGACACGACGCACAATTGTCGTGGCGCTCTGAAGTCAAATTCCATGTTAATGTATTCACACTTAGAATGTAAGTCTTCACTGATTGAAGATACACTTTACTTCATGTGTTGCACATCTAAGTCATCAACATGCATAAGTGTTAGGATGTGTGCCTGATCACAGGACATTTGAGGATTCCAAGTTATTTAGCTCACACCGTAACTTGCAAAACCTTTTCTCATCCAAGGGCTTTGTGAAGATATCTGCCAGTTACTCTTCAGTGTTGACGTGAATGATGTCAATATCTTTCTTCATGACATGATCTCTGAGAAAGTGATGACGAATTTCAATGTGCTTTGTCTTCGAGTGCTGGACTGGATTGTTTGCAATCTTGATAGCGCTTTCGTTGTCGCAGAAGAGAGGGACTTGTTTCAGATTGATGCCATAGTCCTTGAGAGTTTGCTTCATCCACAGAAGCTGAGCACAACAAGATCTAGCAGCAATGTATTCAGATTCAGCAGTTGAGAGTGATACACAGTTTTGCTTCTTTGAAGACCAACAGACAAGTGATCGACACAGAAAGTGACATGTGCCTGATGTAGACTTGTGATCCACTTTGTCACCAGCGTAATCAACATCCGAGAATCCAACCAGATCAAATCTTGAGCCCTTTGGATACCATAATCTGAGTGTTGGGGTGTAAGCCAAATATCTAAGAATTCGCTTCACAGCTAAGTGATTCGATTCCTTTGGTGCCGCTTGGAATCGAGCACACATGCAAACACTAAGCATAATATCTGGCCTAGATGCACATAGGTAAAGTAAGGAACCAATCATGGAGCGGTATACCTTTTGATCAAACTCTTTACCATTGTCGTCGGGACCAAGATGGTGTTTGGCTGGCATTGGCATCGTGTAACCTTTGCAATCTTGCATTCCAGACTTCTTCAGACAGTCTTTGAGATATTTTTCTTGAGATATGAAGATGTTGTGGTGATTAGCATAGGCTAGCAGTATGCGAATGGCTTCAAGCCTTGCTACAGGAGCAAATGTTTCATCGAAGTCAATTCCTTCAAATTGAGTATATCCTTTAGCGACAAGACGTGCTTTGTTTCTGACGACTTGACCATGGTCATCTTGCTTGTTTCGATATATCCATTTAGTGCCAATAATGTTATGTTTACGATGGTCAGGGCACTTGACAAGTTCCCAAACATTATTTAGCTTGAACTGTTGAAGTTCTTCTTGCATGGCTTGAATCCATTCAGGTTCCATAAAGGCTTCAGCAACTTTCTTGGGTTCTGATATTGACACAAATGAAAAATGCCCACAGAAATTTGCTAACTGTGTTGCCCTTGAACGAGTAAGTGGACCAGGTGCATTGATGCTATCAATTATCTTCTCAATTTGTACCTCATTTGCAACACGAGGATGAACTGGACGAAGACCTTGCTCATGCTGATCATTGTCATCATTGGGAGGATTGTCTTCGGTCTGCGCATTGTCTTCAGGTTGGTTTGGTGCAGAAATGATAAGTTCCTCTTCAGGCTGTGCTTCAGAAGGCATGATTTCACCAGTTCCCATCAGCTTGATAGATTCACTGGGAGGAGCTTCATCTAATGTGCTTGGCAGGAGTTCTCATTGTGAACCATTGGTTTCATCAAATTGTACATCCACAGTTTCAACGATTTTGTACTGAAAGAGGTTGAAGACTCTGTAAGAGTGCGAGTCCTTTCCATAACCGAGCATGAAGCCTTCGTGAGCTTTAGGTGCAAATTTTGACTTGTGATGGGGATCCTTGATCCAGCACCTAGCACCAAAGACTCTGAAGTAGCTGACATTTGGCTTCTTGCCAGTAAGGAGCTCATAGGATGTTTTGCCCAGAAGCTTGTGGATGTAAACACGGTTGATGATGTGACATGCTGTATCAATAGCTTCAGGCCAGAACTTTCTTGGTGTCTTGTACTCATCGAGCATTGTTCGAGCCATCTCAATGAGGGTTCTGTTCTTGTGCTCTACAATGCCATTTTGCTGAGGTGTGTATGGAGCAGAGAACTCATGAATAATTCCCATTGTATCCAGATAAAGATCAAGCCCGGTATTCTTGAATTCAGTGCCGTTATCACTTCTGATATGCTTGATCTTGACGCCATAATTGTTCATGGCTCTATTGGTGAATCGTCTGAAGATATCTTGTACTTCAGTCTTGTAGAGAATTATGTGCACCCATGTATATCTTGAGTAGTCATCAACAATGAAGAAGCCATAGAGACAAGCTGTTGTTGTGAGGGTAGAGTAGTGAGTAGGGCCAAATAAGTCCATGTGTAACAGCTCGAAGGGTTGAGATGTCATCATGATTGTCTTCGAGGGGTGCTTCGCCCTAGTCATCTTTCCAGCTTCGCAGGCACCACACAAATGATCTTTCTTGAACTTGACACCTTCGATGCCTATGACATGCTTCTTCTTGACGAGTGAGTGTAATTTCCTCATGCCAGCATGCCCCAGCCTCCGATGCCATAGCCAACATACTGAAGCTTTTGCAAGAAGACATACGACAAGCTGTGGACCTGCTGAGAAATCTACCATGTATAGATCATCTTTCCTATACCCTTCAAAGACTAGAGACTTGTCAGATTCCATTAGTACAAGGCAACAATATTTTCCGAATAGCACAATCATGTTCAAGTCACAAAGCATTGACATAGACATTAAGTTGAACCCAAGGGATTCAACAAGCATCACTTTATCCATGTGTTGATCCTTTGAGATTGCAACTCTACCTAGACCCAATACCTTGCTTTTACCAGTGTCAGCAAATGTGATTTGACTCTTGTCGGATGGACGTAAGGTTGAGTCCATGAGAAGACTTCGATCAACAGTCATATGATTAGTGCATCCGCTGTCCATAATCCATTCTGAAGCACGAGGTGTCATACCCTACAGTGCAGTTAGGAGGATAGGCTTCACAAGGTATGTTGTGAGGCATAAGCATTTGACGCACACTAGGATTATCACATCTTAGATCAAGGTTAGAACACACAGTATGACAGGTAAGCGATTCATATGTGGAATACATAGTAAGTCATTTTATCATGCGTCCCTTAATGTGTTTTAGGTCCCCAACAATAGTATCGGACGCCTTTGATTGCTGGCTGGAGACCATATTCTGCAAAAGAGAGTTAATTGTTCTTCACCACCCACATCTTCAGGGGTAGCTTAGAAGCAATGAGTCTAAGTGCAGCATCTGAGAATTTCGTCTTTGAAGCCCTAGCAAATAGCCTGGCAGGAAATGAATGATACTCATATGAATAAGCATAAAAGTTCTTAGTCCTATGAACATGGCGGTTTGAGGACACACGTTCATATTCATAAGTTTGAGTACGATTTCCCTGCAAAACATTGGCGTTAGGGTGACTCAAGTGAGTCCTGTATTCGTATGAAGCCGTTGGATCATATGATGCCTTTGGTCTGGGGTTTGTCTTCTTCCCAGGTGGTGTCATGATGACATTCACTGGAAGATTCTCAAGACAGCTTTTGGGAACCCAGATCTTCTTCATAGGTGGTCCATTCCTGCAGTTAGTACCAATATATCTGGCAAACACTTCACCATTCTAATTTTTGAACAGCTTATAGTTTGCATCAAAGGATTCATCAATGATAATAGGATTAGCACAGGTAAAGCCAGATAAAGTGGATGGATCCACTGAAGGTTCCTTTGCAGCAACCCATGTGGTTTTGGGATACTTCTTAGGCTTCCAGTAGGAACCATCAGCATTCATTTTCCTCTCGAACCCAACACCCTCTTTCCTAGGGTTTCGGTTCAGAATCTGCTTTTTGAGGACATCACAAAGTGTCTGATGTCCTTTCAGACTTTTATACATCCCTGTTTCAAGCAATGTCTTCAACCTAGCATTTTCATCAGTAATAGCATTGGTATCCTCCGTAGAGGGGTTAGTTTCCACATCAGTAGTTGAAGACAATGCAACAGCAGCGGCATTGGAACATTCAGCAACAGAGGTAGCGTTATCACACTCAATGCATTTTAAACATGGTGGTTCAAATCCATCCTGAGCGGAATTGATCTATTGAGCGCGAAATGACTCATTCTCTTTTTGAAGATCTTCATGAGTCTCTTTCAATTTCTCAAGCTCTTGCTTCCTTTGAAGATAATCATAGGAGAGCTTTTCATAAGTGGTTGAGAGTGTCTCATGAAGACATTCAAGTTCTTGGTACTTAGCATGAAGATTTTTTATGTCTTCAACTAAGGACTGTGAACGTGTCATTTCCGCGTCCAACAGGTCATCGCTTTTGTCTAACAGTTTTTGCGTATGTTCCATAGCCCTTTGTTGTTCAGTAGCAATTTTAGCAAGTGTTTTGTAGCTGGGTTTGGATTCACAATCAGAGTCATCTTCACTTGATGTTTGAAAGTAAGGATCACGTGATTTTACCTTGGCACCACGTGCCATGAAGCAGTAGGTGGGAGCAGGATCGTCCATGTCATCAGCTTCAGCGTTGGTGAGGAAGTCATTGTCTTCGGTGTTGAAGATGGACTTGGCAATATAGGCTGTGGCTAGAGCCAGACTTGCAACGCCAGGGTCAGACTCTTCTTCAGACTCCACCTCCACCTCCTCAGAAGCAGACTCCTCCTCTGAATCCATTTCCTTGCCAACAAAAGCACGAGCCTTGTTAGATGAGCTCTTCTTATGTGATGAAGACCTTGATGAGGACTTAGAAGAAGACTTTGAAGATTTCTTCTTCTTCTTGTCATCAGAATCATATTCCTTGCTCTTCGTCTTCTTCTTCTCATTGTCCCACTGAGGACACTCAGAGATATAGTGTCCAGGTTTCTTGCACTTGTGACATGTTCTCTTCTTGTTGTCATGAGTGGAAGCTTCATCATTTCTTGAGCTAGATTGTGAAGACTTTCTGAAGCCTTTCTTCTTGGTGAACTTCTGGAACTTCTTCACAAGCATGGCAAGTTCCTTTCCAATGTCTTCAGGATCATCAGAACCGCAGTCAGATTCTTCTTTAGATGAGGAAACCACTTTTGCCTTCAAAGCGCGAGTTCGGCCATAATTGGGACCATAGATATCTCTTTTCTCAGAAAGCTGGAACTCATGCTTGGTAATCTCAGTGGCGCTAAGAGCCTGAAGCTCATTTGTGATGTCGGTGAGGCGATCAAATGTGAGCTGGACATTTTCATTGTCGTTTCTCTTGAAGCGGTTGAAGAGATTGTGAAGAACACTAATCCTCTGGTCTCTCTGTGTAGAGACGCCTTCGTTGACCTTGGATAGCCAGTCCAAGACTAGCTTTGACGTTTCCAGAGCACTCACATGGCCATACTGTCCTTTGGTCAGATGACCATAGATGATGTTCTTTGTAGTGGAGTCCAGTTGAATGAACTTCTTGACATCAGTAGGGGTGACACCTTCACCAGTTTTGGGAACACCGTTCTTGACAACATACCAGAGGTCGACATCAATGGCTTCAAGATGCATGCGCATCTTATTCTTCCAGTAGGGATATTCAGTTCCATCGAACACGGGACAAGCAGCGGAGACTTTGATTATCCCTGCAGTCGACATAGCTAAACTCCAGGTGGTTAAACCGAATCACACAGAACAAGGGAGTACCTTGCTCTGATACCAATTGAAAGTGCTAGTTATCGACTAGAGGGGGGTGAATAGGAGATTTTTATCAAAGTCTTCAAAACATGGAAGTTTCAAAGACAAACAATACAAATGACCTAATTGATATGCAGCGGAAGATAAAATACAACAAGCAAGCCATAGTCAAGTATGCAATAATGTGAATGTACAAAGACTAATAGCAGCTAGGTAGTAAGGATCAGGATGGAAGATAGTATGAAGCCAATCAACGATAGTAGTCAAGCAATGAAGTCAAACAGATAAGACAAATAAGCAATGACTTCACGAAGACAAAATCAAAGTAAAGGAGAGAAGGGATAGAACCAGTCACTTGTTGAAGACACAGGATTTGTTGGACCAGTTCCAATTGCTGTGACAACTGTAAGTCTGGTTAGGGAGGCTGAGATTCAACTCAGAAGACCGCGTCTTCACCTTATCCCCCTTCAGCTAAGGACACACAGTCCTCTCCCAATCACTCTGGTAAGTCTTCAAGGTAGACTTCCGAACCATCACAGACTTCGTTCACCGGCGATCCACAATGACTCTTGGATGCTCAGAACGCGATGCCTAATCGGCTGGAGGATACACAGTCCTCAAGTGTAATAAGTCTTCAGGTCACACAGACAGAAAGACTTTAGTGATGCCTAACACTCTTTGGCTCTGGGTGATTGGGCTTTGTCCTCGCAAGGATTTCTCTCTCAAAGGCTTCGAGGTGGGTTGCTCTCAAAACGACAAAAGCCATAAACTAACTCTGAGCAGCCACCAATTTATGGTGTAGGGGGTGGGCTATTTATAGCCACAAGGCAACCCGACCTGATATGTCTGAAATGACAGTGGGTCACTAAGGAACTGACACGTGTTCCAATGGTCAGATTTCAAACACACACGACAACTTTACTTGGGCTACAAGCAAAGCTGACTCATCTAGCTCTGGAGAAGATTTGCAATCATTGCCTTCGCTCGAAGACATAGGATTTGGGTTGAGCATCACTTCAGTCACTCTGACTTTGTTCACTTGGACCCCACTTAACAGTACGGTGGTTCCTATGACTCAACAAAGAAGAAAAGGAAACAACGAAACAAGTCAGTCTTCGCGCTCCATAGTCTTCACTCAATTTCTTCTCATGTCATAGTATTCAGTGTGAATATTTTCACACACCACCATTGCCTTCAATGTCTTCATACATTTTTATGGGCCATCTCGGTAGGTAAACTGAATCAATGAGGGACACTACCTGCGTTATCCTGCAATTCTCACAAACGCATTAGTCCCTCAACCAACTTTGTCGTCAATACTCCAAAACCAACTAGGGGTGGCACTAGATGCACTTACAAGAGCCATAAAGCAGAACAACATCCCGCCAAGGAACACAATACGGTACTAACAGTCTTGGAGACCTTCGCCTCAAACAATAGGCGCAAGTGAGCTCATTGAAGCTCTACTGAAATCTGCCATGTGGGAAAAATAAATCTGTGGAATGACACTACTATAACTTTCAATGCCAGCGACGAACCCCAATTCTAGACCATCCGGGCACCAGCCGCTTTGGTCCTTAGCCCAATAGTGGACGACTTTCGGCTCACTAAGGTACTCATGGACGGTGGAAGCGGATTAAACCTTATCTACGAAGAAACACTCAAGAAGATGAAAATTTATAAAAGCCGCATTGAACAAAGCGGCACAACCTTCAGGGGAATTATCCCCAGTCGGGAGGCACGGTGTGCGGGAAAAATCACACTCGATGTGGTATTCGGCACCCCAGAAAATTACAGGTCCGAAGAAATCACATTCCAAGTGGCTCCTTTCAGCAGCGAATACCACGCCCTTCTAGGGCGGGACACATTTGCAAGCTTTCAAGCTATACCCCATTATGGGTACATGAAGCATAAAATGCCCGGACCCAACGGAATCATCACTCTAGCTAGTGATCCAGACGTTGCACTCCGCGCCAAAAACAAAACTGCAGCACTAGCCTTGGAAGCACTGTCTGAAGCCCTAGCAGCAGAAGAATTAACAACGATGTGCGCCACCGTGGACAGGGATGACGTGATACTCGACAAACGACCCAAGTCCACCTCATTTAAACCTGCAGACGAGATAGTCAAATTCCAAGTCCACCCAACGGACCCCTCGAAGACAGCTTCCAGCGGGACACAGTTGAGCCCCGCTATGGACGCCGCACTGCGAGACTTCTTATGCGAGAATTGGGACATTTTCGCCTGGCACCCATCGGACATGCCGGGCATCCAACGCGAATTAGACGAACATAGCCTTAACATACTAAAGGGATACAAACCTGTCAAATAGACCCTAAGGCGATTTTCAGATCCCAAACGACAAGTCATGGGGGAGGAGCTAGCCAAGCTACTTGACGCCGGATTTATCATAGATATCAAACATCCGGATTGGCTGGCGAACTTGGTAATGGTACCAAAGAAGGACAAATCCTGGCGCCTGTGCGTCGACTTCAAAGACCTTAACAAGGCTTTCCCCAAGGATCCCTTTCCCCTCCCTCGCATCGATCAAATATCGATGCCACAGCAGGACACGACTCGCCGTGTTTCCTCGAAGCTTACTGTGGATACCATCAAATAAAGATGGCATAGTCCGACCAAGCTGCAATAGCTTTTATAACGCCATACGGCCCTTTTTGCGTCAACACTATGCCTTTCGGGCTTAAGAATGCCGGCGCAACCTACCAACGCATGATTCAAACATGCCTGGAAAAGCAAATCGGCAAAACAGTGGAGGCATACGTGGACGACGTAGTCATAAAAACAAGACACGTCGAAACCCTAATAGATGACTTGTGGCTTATGTTCGACAACCTCCGAACATACGACATCAGGCTGAACCCAGAGCAATGCGTTTTCGGCATCCCCTCTTGAAAACTACTGGGCTTCATCGTTTCCAATAGAGGAATTGAAGCTAATCCGACAAAAATCTGAGCTTTGTCACAGTTGGCTATACCAACAGACCTCAAACACATCCAGAAACTAGCTAGATGCGTGGCTGCTTTGAGCCGCTTTATCTCTAGGTTAGGAGAAAAGGCATTGCCTCTTTACCACCTTCTTCGACGCACCGAACACTTTGTGTGGACAGATGCAGCCGCGGTCGCACTCGACGAAATAACAACCTTATTGGCCAATAATCCAGTCCTAACAGCGCCAAATATCGGCGAACCTATGCTGCTGTACATAGCTGCAACACATCAAGTTGTAAGCGCAGTACTCGTCGTCGAACAAGAGGTTAACGGATACAAATTATCGCTACAGAAGCCAGTTTATTACATATCCATGGTACTCACCCCATGCAAATCCCGATACCCACACTATCAAAAAATATCATACGCGGTCTTCATGGCATCCCGAAAGTTACGACACTACTTTCAAGAGTGTTCGATTACGGTGGCCTCCGAAGTACCATTGAACGATATAATAAATAACCGCGATGCCACGGGTCAGATCGCTAAATGGGCCATCGAGCTCCTTCCGTTCGACATAATATACAAGCCTCGGCGGGCTATCAAGTCGCAAGTATTAGCTGACTTCGTCGCCGAATGGACGGAAGCCCAACTCCCTAAAGAGTACGGCGCGTACTCTAACTGGATCATGCACTTCGACAACTCTAAAATGCTGGCCGGATTGGGAGCAGGTGTATTCCTGACGTCTCCCACCGGAGACACGGTCTAATACGTCCTCCAAATATTATACACAGACTCAAACAATGTAGCCGAATATGAGGCTATGTTGCAAGGTCTTCGGATGGCAGTCTCTATGGGCATTCAACGCCTAGAGGTGCGCGGGGATTCAAACCTTGCAATATCCCAAATAAACGGAGACTTTGATGCCAAGGATCCGAAAATGGCGGCCTACCGTAATACCGTCCTTAAAATGTCAGCTCGGTTCGAGGGGCTCGAATTCCACCATGTGGCTCGAGAAAACAATCAAGCAGCAGATGTCCTTGCCCGCATTCGTGCTAAACGCGACCATGTCCCACCTAACATATTCCTGGAAAGGCTGTTCAAGCCATCCGTGGTATGGGTAGCGGAGTCCGGCAATACCAGCACGGATCCGAATACATCCCTAGATTCCGAACTATCAAACATAATAGGAGGCTCTACCACCGAAATAACATCGTAAGCCCACGAAATAATGGTTGTCATCGCCCCGTGGACCGAGCCTTTCTTGGCCTACCTAAATAGGCAGGAGCTCCCCAAAGACCAAAATGAAGCAAGCTGCATCGTCCGGCGTTCTAAAGCTTACAAAGTCCATGAAGGGGAACTCTATTAGAAAAGTGCGACCGGAGTGCTCCAAAGGTGCATCTCCGAAGAGGAAGGGCGGCAGCTGTTGGCTGAAATCCATGCCGGACTGGGCGGGCACCACGCCGCGGCTCAAGCACTAGTCAGAAAAGCCTTCCGTACAGGTTTCTATTGGCCGACGGCCCGAGCAAACGCACAGGACCTTGTCCAACACTGCGTCGGTTGCCAGTTCTTTGCCCTTCGCGGTCTGGGGGCTGGATATGGTTGGACCAGTTAAAGGGGGAAGCCACAAGAAAAAATACTTATTGGTCATGGTAGACAAGTTCACCAAATGGATAGAAGCCAAACCAGTGAAAACTGTCAAATCCGGACTAGTAATAGACTTCATATCCGGGGTCGTACACCGATACGGTGTCCCCCACAGCATCATCACCGATAATGGCTCAAATTTCATAGCCGATGAAGTGAAAGCTTGGTGCGGCAAAATGGGAATTAAGCTCGACTATGCTTCCATCTACCATCCTCAAACAAATGGCCAGGTCGAACGGGCAAACGGTCTCATCGTGAGCGGCATCAAACCCAGACTAGTGCGATCCTTGACAGAGTTGGATACTCATTGGGTCGAGGAGTTCGTCTCCGTGCTCTGGGGGCTGTGGACCACACCGAATCGCACCACCGGATACACACCATTTTTATGGTGTACAGTGCGGAAGCAGTACTACCTTGCAACATAATACATGATTCGCCACGCGTACGCATGTACGAAGAGAAGGGAGCCGAGTTAGATCGGCAGGATAACTTGGATGCCCTGGAGGAGGAGCGCGATGTCGCTAAGGCCCGTTCTGCATTCTATCAGCAACAGGCTCGATGATACCAAAGCAGAGAAGTGCGGGCCAAAACTTATAATATTGGCGAGCTCGTCCTACGCTTACCGGAGAAGTAGAAGGACAAGCTCAAACCCAAGTGGGAAGGTCCCTTCGTCATTGACAAAGTTCTCACCGGAGGAGCGTACCGCTTACATAATGCGTCTGATAATAGACTCGAGCCGAACCCATGGAACGAGGCCAGACTCCGGAGATTCTACGCCTAGTGCCGAACTCAGTGTTTGTCTCCTTACCTCCCCCTTTTTTTAATTTTGTCCCCTCTGTCGGTGTCAAAACCGGCGGATCTCGGGTAGGGGGTCCCGATCTGTGCGTCTTAGGCTGATGGTAACAGGAAGCGTGGGACACAATTTTTACCCAGGTTCGGGCCCTCTCGATGGAGGTGAAACCCTACTTCCTAATTGATTAATATTGAAGATATGTGGAATACAAGAGTAGATCTACCACGAGATCGTAGAGGCTAAACCCTAAGAGCTAGCCTATGATGGTATGATTGTAATTGTGATCGGCCTTCTAAGGACCATGCTCTCTGGTTTATATTGACACCGGAGAGCTAGGGTTTACATGGAGTCGGTTTACAAGGAAGGAAACATAATATCCGGATCACCAAGCTTGTCTTCCACGCAAAGGAGAGTCCCATCCGGACACGAGCCGAAGTCTTGAGTCTTGTATCTTGACGCTTCTATAGTCCGGACGATGTATATAGTCCGGCTGTCCGGATACCCCCTTATCCAGGACTCCCTCAGTAGCCCCTGAACCAGGCTTCAATGATGATGAGTCCGGCGCGCAGTCTTGTTTTCGGCATTGCAAGGCGGGTTCCTCCTCCGAATACTCCAAGGTTACCATGGAACATTTAGACCGTGCCCGGATCTGCAAAATGATCGTCACATACCACCGTAGAGAGAACGATACTCCAGCTGACAACTTCTAGACGACGTGACATGCCATTAGGGCCAGGTCATTATTCAAACTGTTTTTCACAACCAGCCACAGCGCGTATTGCGAGGCGGTTTCCTTGACACGTCCTGTCAAAGAAGAGATCATGTCCCCTTATCGCGGGATTCTCATCAATACGGGTATGGGTAATCCCCCCGTGCCATCAATCGTGGCACTTGGGAAGTAAGCGATTCTCAACAGGCTAGTGGGGAGGCGCGCCGATTTCTTCACCTCTATAAAGGGATAAGAGTTCCTCATTTTTACCCACGCCTTCTTTCCCCCTCGCATACTCTTGCCCCTTCGAGCTCCAGCACCCTAGTCCAGGTTTTCCCCGCACAGTTAGTCATGTCCGGAGCAGGAGGCAAGTGGGTGGCTTCCACCGTGACAGAGAAGAAGATTGCGAATCTCCGGACAGCCGGATACTTGGCCGCGGACATAGCGCACGGCTACCAGACGAGCGGCAGGTCATTCCGACTCCAGGACCCCACGAGAGGGTCGTGTTCCTAGCCCACTTCGTCCGTGGAGTGGGGTTTCCACTCCACCCGTTTGTCTGTGGGGTTATGTTCTACTACGGGCTAGACTTTGTTGATCTAGCTTCGAACTTCGTCCTCAACATCTCGGCGTTCATCATCGTGTGCGAGGCCTTCCTCCGCATCAAGCCACATTTCGGCTTGTGGCTCCAAACCTTCTGCGTGAAGCCGAAGATTGTTAGCGGCCAGCAAGCAGAGTGCAGAGGAGCCATGGTGGGCAAAATGCCTAATGTCACCTGGCCTGACGGCTCCTTTGCAGAAACCGTGAAGGGGTGGCAATCGGGATGGTTCTATATCACTGAGCCACGCGACGCCAACTGGGCACCGGCCCCCGAGTTCCGATCTGGAACCCCTATGCGGCTCACCTCCTGGGAACAGAAGGGCCTGTTATGGGGCGAATCTGCAAAGCTGACCGGATTCATCAACTGCGTCAAAGGCATGAAGGACAAGAACATCAAGCTTGTCAACGTGGTCCAAGTCATGCTCATCTGCCTGATCTTGCGGTGCCAAAGGCGGGCATTCAATTTGTGGGAATTCGTTCCGCCCGAACACCGGACGCTCCAGAGGCTCTACAACTTTAAGCACAAGAACGCATGGAAGGCGTTGTTCAAGGCCACCGAGGTACCTCCTCTCATAACCGAGGACCGCAGGCTCCACGCCGCACGGCAACCTACCCAGGTAAGTTCTTAGGCCGCCACCGGGTCTGGTTCTTCCCAATGTACTCATGGGGGAATTCCTAAGTGATTGTGTATTTCTTTTAGGAGTATGTGGAGACAGCGGAGCGGATCAACAGTCCGGCTCCGTTGCCGGAAAGCCCAGCCAATGATCTTCTGACGAAGATGCTGGTCCTGTTGCCCTATAAGGGGCCGGAGAAGAAGGCCGACAAGAAGGCCCCGAGGACCCAAAAGGGTCTCCGAAGTAAGGTTGCGCAAGCCTTGTCCAAAGATGACGAGGCGCCCCGTCCGGAAAGGATGGGGGTCAGAGATGGTGAATCAGGGGGCCAGGAGAGGTCCCGGCGTAAGGTCGTCATACCCTTGTCATCTGATGACGACGAGGCGGATTCCTCCCGCAGAGGCGGGGAGGAACAAGGAGAAACACCACCTCCCCGTGTCTGGGGAGGGAAGAAGAGGAAGGCCGCCCTGGTGGGGGAGATTGGGACGTCCAAGAAGGGAAAAGCATCCCTTCCGGACTACTCCGCCACCGCCGCCGATAGCGAGGAAGGGTGGCTGCCCAGAAAGAAGCCCCTCGTGCGGTCGTAAATATCCGCACTCAATCATAATTTTCACTTCATAATTTTGTTTACAATGCCGAACTTGTATATAGTCCGGCTAGGGCCCATCCGGAAGTGTCGTCTTCGGACGGGTCCTTGAGTGAGTCAGCAATGAACTCACTCCCGACGGCCACTACTCCTCGGCCTGTGGATGACACGGAGTTGTTGTCCCAAAGGCTCCCGACGATGCCGGAGGTGGCCCTGGAGGCGCCTCAAGGCAGTGTCCCAGGCGTCGGACTCGCGGGGTTCAAGGTCCCCGCGGATCACGTCGATGAGAGCCACGACAGGCCGGGCTCTCAGCCGAACACTGTTCCGGAGCCTTCAGTGGTTCCGGACTTAGGCGGGCAGCCCCTCGTTATGGAGGGAGGGCCGTCTATATCAAGGACTTCCGTTGCGCCCCTTGAGTCGGCTGGAAGACCTTCGAGGCGCTTCCCTAGATGAAGAGCACCGTACTCTCATGAGTGCGGTGATTCAGAAGGTATCTTCCGCCAGGAGCGGACTAACCGAAGCCTACACCAACCTCCTAACAGGCCTTGAGGTAAGTAGTAAAAATGTGTAAAATCGCCACCTGATAGGTAGTAGCCCCTGATACTCTGTTTGTTGTTCGGAAAGAGAAACCAAACGGAGGGTAAATTATAATCCGCAGGAATCTAAAAATAAGTGTTGAATGTAAATAAACAGGCTGTGGTGCTAGCCACTGCTGCTCGCACGGCTGAAATCGCCGGCCTGACGCAGGATTTAGAGCAGGCACAGGGAGAGCTCGGCCTCGCGAGGAGGCAGCTCAAAGAGAACAAAGGGGAATGATATCCCTCTCTCATATAATAAATAGGAAATAAAATTTGATTATGCTAACGATGAGATGTCGTGATGTTGTAATAGAGGCCGCCACCAAAGTAGCGTCTCTCAAGAAGGTGTTGTCCAAGGCCAAACACAAAGCGGCCTTGGAACTCAAGGAGCACAAAAAGGAAGAGGCCCGAGTGGACGAGGTACAAGAAGAGCTCCAAGAGCTCGGCAAGAAGCTCGAGTCTATGGAGCGGGAGCTAAAAGCAAAGGAGGCCGAGCTTGCGAAGGCCCTTACAAATACAAAAGACGCCAAGGCCGAAGCCGAGAGGGCTCATCAAGAGATCCAGGAGGCCAAGAAAATAGCGGCGGGTAAGAAATTTTTTATGCAAAGAAAATTTGTGGAGGAGGTGTTTCTTTTACTTACTCGAATCCGGAGCTCTCCAGGGGCATTCGCAGACCTGCCATGCAGCGTATCAGATGCCGCGGAGTTCTACCGTGCCCAGGAGGGGAGAAAAACGGAGAAGTTGTTCTAGTCCCAGTATGCTGGGGCCGAACATGCAACGCCTGTGAGTGACCAACTGAAGAAGTTGGTCGAACTCCACAAGGCGGCCGAAGTGGCTATGAAAGATCTCATAGTCCGGAAGTGGCCTGGCGAGCTTCTGCCCACCAGCTACTTCGGCCTTATCAAGCGGATGGTGGATTCCTGTCCACGATTGGGAGTCATCAAGCGATCCGTTTGCATTGAGGGTGCCCGCCGGGCCCTTGCCCACGCCAAGGTGCATTGGGGCAAGCTGGATGCGGAGAAGCTGGTGAAGGACGGGCCGCCAGAGGGCAAGCCGCATCGTGTCCTCGAGAAGTATTATGATGGCGTTATGAAGGGTGCTTGCCTCATGGCCGATGAATGTACCAAAGACATAATTTTTGAACGAATTCACTTATGTCATGTTTGTAATTAAAGACGAAGTTAATTGCACTATGTAGCGCTTTTGTGATTTAAAATATTACCTTCTAAGCGGCTGTTTATCAAACTCTGAAAGTAGGCCAGTCGTCGCCTTCCGCCCCCATGTAACTAGTACTGGGGTGTTCGTGGAAAACCCGGACACTCTTTATCCAAATGTTTGGTCCCTTAAGGAGGTGTCCAGCGCAGTGAACCAGGCAATCAGACTATACGGCTTTATAACCTTCACTTAGCCATAGAAGTCTATGATTTTAAATTTCGGCGAATCCCCTAGAATCCAGAAGGCCGAATTGGGGCGCTATACACGCCTATATCGGACAAAGACGAATTAACGCCTAAACCGGAAAAATCTTTAAGGATTTTAAGACCTCTCGAACAGCGACCAGTCTCTCGCCACATCATGTCGAACAGTTTTGTGCTTTCTCTACTGAGGTGCTCTTCCGGAATAACCAGGGCACAATCGCAGTAGTTCTCCTTTGGCCTGCCTTAGCCGGATGATAGAGGAACGTAAGGCGGCAAACCTAGGAGCCGGGCTATCCCACCTGTAACCCAAGACATGATTCGGAGCTGATGCATATAATGCTATAAGTTCGAGGTGCTGCACTGTTGAAAGTGTTCGGACTTGACTTGCCGTATTATGGGGCGCCATAAGAAGCCCCTGGCGAACAAAGCGTACCAAAATGTACGGATGCAAAATTAAATAGACATTTATAAAAAATGCTCAAATAAAAACAAGTAAGCTGACGCTATATATAGTCTCCCATTGATAAATAATATGTTTAGGCGTATGTTTACAATGTATGCATTAAGCGGAGACAAATAGGATTATTTGAGATATCCTATCCAGGGGCAGGCTACGTACAGATAGATAAAGCAGGAGCAACAATCGTAAATAGATTCCACCTGGGTGTTTCCTGCTGTACCCAAAGCCTCTTGCCTCTTGGTTTTACTCTCCTATATAAATCCAATAATCCGGCTATTCTGGAGAAGCTGCACTAGAGCAATGTACTTAAATGTAAATGGAAAGGTTATTAAGCGATACCGTACTGTTGACTGAGCCCTTGATACGCCTCCACCTGTGCCCATGGTATTTGGAGTGCGTAATTGTGTACGCGTGGCACGAATGCTGCTTTTATGGGATTTGAGCGAAGGCCGGACTGCTAGTCCTACTCTTGTCGTGCCTACTGATCTTGCTACGGGGTGTTCTGCCCTCGCTTGACGGGGCTTGAAAATGTCGTCGCCGGATTGGTGGTTTGCCAGAGGAGGCCGCATTGTACTTCTGCCGCAAGGGCCGCAGTATGTTCTTCTGTACGGAGAGAGCGGTCCATATTCCCGTTGACTGTTATGAACCCGCGCGGGCCTGGCATCTTGAGCTTGAGGTATGCATAGTGTGGTACAGCATTGAATCTAGCAAACGTGGTTCGTCCGAGCAGGGCATGGTAACCACTACGGAAAGGGACGATATCGAAGATTAGCTCATCGCTTAGGAAATTATCCGGAGATCCGAAGACCACTTCCAATGTTATAGAGCCCGTGCAACGGGCCTCTACTCCAGGAATGACACCTTTAAAGGTGGTTTGTGTGGGCTTGATCCTTGAGGGATCGATGACCATCTTCCGCACTTTGTCCTGATAAAGCAGGTTCAGGCTGCTGCGTCCGTCCATAAGGACTCTTGTGAGGTGAAATCCGTCTATAATTGGGTCTAAAACCAATGCGGCTGAGCCGCCATGAAGGATGCTAGTAGGATGATCTCTACGATCAAAGGTGATCGGACAAGCTAACCATGGGTTGAATTTGGGGACGACTGGCACCATCGCATATACGTCCCGCAGTGCTCGCTTTCGTTCCCGCTTGGGGATGTGGGTGGCGTAGATCATGTTGACAGTTTTCACCTGGGGGGGAGGGGAATTTCTTCTGGCCCCCCATGTTCGGACGCTGGGGCTCGTCGTCATCGTCGTTGTGCAGCCCCTTGTCCTTGTTTTTGGCGTTTATTTTGCGGGCCTGTTTAAAGACCCAGCAGTATCTATTGGTATGGTTGGCTGGCTTGTCCGGGGTGCCATGAATTTGGCATGAGCGCTCCAGTATACGGTCCAGACTGGATGGTCCTTGATTGTTGTGCTTGAATGGCTTCTTCCGCTGACCAGATTTTCATCCGCTGAATCCGGCATTGACCACCGTATCCTCGGTGCTGTCGCCGTTGTTCTGTCGCTTGTGTCTGTTGCGCCGTGGCTTGCCATTATTGTCCCGGACATCTGAAGTTCCAGAATGTGGTGTAGTGCTCCTGCAAGCCAACCAGCTGTCCTCGCCCGCGCAAAAGCAGGTCATTAGTGTCGTAAGAGCTGCCATGGACTTGGGTTTCTCCTGGCCGAGGTGTCTGGCGAGCCACTCGTCTCGGATATTCTGATTGAAAGCCGCCAGGGCTTCAGCATCCGGACAGTCGACTATTTGGTTCTTTTTAGTTAGGAACCGAGTCGAGAATTTCCTGGCTGATTCTCCGGGCTGTTGAGTAATGTGGCTCAAGTCATCGGCATCCGGAGGTCGCACATATGTGCCCTGGAAGTAAAGAAACGCCTCTTCCAGATTTTCCCAACTGCCAATGGAATTTGCGGGCAGGCTGTTTAGCCAGTGCCGGGCAGGTCCTTTGAGCTTGAGGGGAAGATACTTGATGGCATGTAGATCATCTCCACGGGCCATGTGAATGTGGACAAGGAAATCCTCGATCCATACCGCGGGGTCTGTGGTGCCATCGTATGATTCGATGTTTACGGCTTTAAACCCTTCTAGGAATTCATGATCCATCACTTCATCAGTGAAGCATAGGGGGTGTGCGGCGCCTCTATGTTGGGCTATGTCATGGCGCAGTCCGGCTACGTCTGACTGGTTGTATTCGGCCTGACCGGATTTGCTGTTAGTGTATCCGGTATGACGGTCATCGTCATGTGCTTCGGCGCGCCCCCGTGATCCAGAGATCGATCTTGGTTGTCCTGCGGCGTTATCCAATTTATCGCGCAGGTCCTGAGTATTGCCCCGGGCCGTAGCAAACCGGCGCGGGGGTATGGGCTGGTATTTCGGCTGATATGTCGTTTTGTCCTGACCTCAAGGCGGTCGGTCAGCCGTGGGGTGCTCGAGTCAGTATTCCTCGGCTGCCAGGACTTCTGTCCATCTGTCTGTGAGCAGATCTTGATCAGCTTGGAGCTGCTGCTGCTTCTTCTTTAGGCTTCTCGCAGTGGCAATAAGCCGGCGCTCCTGTTCTGCGGGGTCTTCGGGTACGCCGAACTCATCGTCGCCGAGGCTAATCTCGTCTTCGGAGAGGGGCATGTAATTGTCCTCCTCCGGATACCCGCCCGTCGCCTGTTCATCTGGGCTGTCATGCCCGTCTTCCTATTCGGCCTGCTCGAAGGCGGGCTGTTCAGGGTTGTATTCATCGTTGGCACCGTCCGGATTATTATCGTCTCCGGTGCCGGTATTGCCTTGGCGGGGCTTGGAGCGACGCTGGCGACGCCCATGCTTTGCTTTCTTCTTGGAGGGGTTATCCTCCGTTGCCTCATCGCCATTCATTTCTTTCGGAGTGTCCACCATATATATGTCATATGAAGAGGTGGTTGTCCACCGCCCTGTGAGCGGTGGCTCCTGTATGTCTCCTGCATCGTCGTCCATATCATCGATGTCTTCGAAGTCAAAGTCGAGCACGTCGGTTAAATCATCGATCATGGCGACAAAGTGGGTGCTGGGTGGGCAGCGAATTCCTTCGTCGCCCGCTTCCCACTCTAGCCGGACATAGTTTGGCCCAGTGTCTCCTGACAAAGAGAGAAACTTCAATGAGTTCAGCATGTCGCCAAAGGGCGAGTGCTGAAAGATGTCCACGGAGGTAAGCTCCATTACCGGAGCCCAACCTGGCTAGGCTGGCTCTAGAGTGAGCGGAACAGGACCAACAACCAGATATGAGTCCGGGGGTCCGGGATTACGGGCCTCCACAGCGGTGGGATCCGTGTTCGGCTCCGCCGCCAATAAGTGTGCAGCCTGCGGAGCGGGGTCTAGCCCCCCGTCCATAGGCAACGCAACCTCCCCTGGATTTAGATCCAAGGCTGCTTCGGGGATGATGTCCCGGGCACTGTCCGACAGCAGGTCTAAGCCGTGCTCGTCGTGGCTGTCCGGAGCTCCTAGCGCAGGCTCAAATCCGTCGAGGATCAAGTCTCCGCGGATATCCGCCGTGTAGTTCAAGTTTCCGAACCTGATCTGGTGGCTAGGGGAGAACCTGTTGATTTGCTCCAACCTGTTGATTTGCTCTCACCCTGGACCATGTTATTGACGATTGAAGATGCCATCAATCCTCGAAGCGACGACACAGAGGAACTCTCAATGAAAGCACCAATGTCGGTGTCAAAACCGGTGGATCTCGGGTAGGGGGTCGCGATCTGTGCGTCTTAGGCTGATGGTAACAGGAAGCGTGGGACACAATGTTTACCCAGGTTCGGGCCCTCTTGATGGAGGTAAAACCCTACTTCTTGCTTGATTAATATTGAAGATATGTGGAGTACAAGAGTAGATCTACCACGAGATCATAGAGGCTAAACCCTAAGAGCTAGCCTATGATGGTATGATTGTAGTTGTGATCGGCCTTCTAAGGACCATGCTCTGCGGTTTATATAGACACCGGAGAGCTAGGGTTTACATGGAGTCGGTTTACAAGGAAGGAAACATAATATCCGGATCACCAAGCTTGTCTTCCACGCAAAGGAGAGTCCCATCCGGACATGAGCCGAAGTCTTGAGTCTTGTATCTTGACGCTTCTATAGTCCGGACGCTGTATATAGTCCGGCTGTCCGGATACCCCCTTATCCAGGACTCCCTCACCCCCCTCCCTTTTTCCTTTCTTGATCTTTTTCTCTTCACACAAAGTATGTAATACAGTGCGGACTTCCGGATTATTCCGGCCGCACTATGTGTGTAAGCAATACCCGGGGGCTTCCTATAAGGAAGATAAACATAACTTACTCTAAAAGGCTTTTTTGCCCATCACACATGTATTTTCCATGTGTGCCTTTTCTTCACCATTATATGCATCGATGTGACTTAAGACATGGCCAAGCTGGGTTGCCTGGCTCCTGTGTTTATGCCCTACGTTCCCGTTAATTCAGCTAGGGCATAAGGGGAGCACCTCTGCGATTGTTACTGCCGGTTCAGCCGGATGTGTACCTCAGACTGGGTGAAGTCGAAAGCTACTTTCCTTAAGAGAATATTCGGTCGGTGAACAAAAGATGTCTTCGTTTATTATAACATAAATCCCCAGAAGTTTTGTATCCTGCGCCATGGTTCGCAGTTCGGACATGTGCCTTGTCGCATGCCTACCCAGGGAAAGGAACCCTTAACGGAACTATTCTCCCTGGAAGATGTTTCTTACTATCCATGTAATATAACATAACTAGTTGGGTACTTGTCTGTTCAAGCACTTATGACCCCTATGCCTGGTTTCCACGCATACTCCGGTTTTGTATAACCGAGTAGGTATTCGGACACACCCCAGACTATAGGATTCGGGGGTTGAAGCGAAAAGGTCCACCATGAGAAATGATTTTAATCTAGCTAGGGGCTACTTATGTCCATTGAATTACACAGTCACTTGGACTGACCATATTCCTCTTCTATACCATCCAACAGGCTATCTAGCTTACAATCCTGTTGAGAATACTTCGCGGCTAACGCCACCTGGTCATATACCAGACTCACAGGAATTTCTTGCCCATCTGGTCCTGCCGGTCCGACTTCGGCCATATGGTTCGGGTCCAGCTTGGTGTAGCGCGTATTCACCATAGCCCATGCTTCCCTTGCACCCTGCCGGCAGGCTGAAATCTTCCACAGCCGGAAGCGCCGTCGTGCTCCTTGAAGCATGTCCACAAGCTCCCCCATACCATTCGGCAGGAAGCTTGATGGCCACAAGGCCTGCACTACGCCCTGCATCGCCTGCCGAGCTCGCTCATGCAGTTGTGAGAGGTCTTGCAGTAAATCGCCTGCAGATGTGGGCATCTCCTCCTCAGGGCGACCGGTCAGCATTCCTACAAGCAAAACTCTTCCAATATACTTCCTCGCCGAACTATGTTATAGTTCGTCTAGGCACTTACCATAAATGCCGCGGTGAAGCCTTTTGTACTCCTTCACGGAGTCCGTCAGCTGCGCACGGACGTCTTTCAATTCCATGTCCAGCCGAACATTGGCATCTTGGAGAGTATTCTTGTCCTGCTTAACTTGCGTAAGAATGCGCTCGCCAGCTTTTAGTTGCCTCTGGAGATGCGACTCGTCATCCCTCCAGCCCTCCGGATTTACTCTAGGGTTATCTGCAGAATTTTCTGTTAAATTTGTCATACCAGCCAGTTGCTAACTGGTACATTTTGTACAATTGGGATAAATGTTACCGTATGAGGCCTTCTGGGATTCCTCTAACTTGGCAACTGTCGCCCTCAGTTGGGTCTTGCACTCCTCTAGCTCCTGGGACAATTGCTCATTCTTATCTACAAGAACCTGCGCATAAATTGATACTTAAAACTGTTGTGCCAACCGTTTCAAGTCTCAGGGGCTACTGCTATACATGCTTATCAAACTTTCTTACCCGTATATCTTTGGTATACTAGTTCGTCGCTCGGGCGAGTCTGCCTTGAGCAGCTCGGATGTATGCATCTCCCGAATGGAAAGCATTGAATGCCTCTTCGGAAAAGATGTTGTTGCGAAGCATGGCCCGTCGACGCCGGTGATTCAAGGCGCTCTCTACTTCGGAATTCATGGCAGAGAGCATGTCTGCGTCCTCTGTCGGAGGACTATGCGGCATCGGCCCTACGCCCGCCTCCTCTCTCGAAGTCGGTTCTGGAGCCCGACTGGTGGAGGCGTGGTTGGAAGGATCCCCGGATATAGTCCGGATACTCCTCTTCCTGCCAGGATGTAAAGGGCGTTGTTATACTTCAAATAACAATAATTACATGAAAGGTTGTTTCCTTACCTCTTTAGAGGCATGTCGGCCCTAATCGCCTTCCTCTTGAGCCTACCCAATCCTGACGCTTGTGGCTGACGGGTCCCTAGGGGCTCGGCCCTGCGCTTTGAATGTCGCCTCTGCATAAACACGACGCTTCAGGGATAAGGCGTGACATCAGGAATGAGTCCTCTTCGGAGGATCGAGTGTTTGGCTGACTTACACGCGACAAAGGTAGCAGTCCTGGATAATCGGCAGTAATAGCCACTGGGACGCCGTCACGGCTCGCTCGATAAAATATCCCGTCGACAAGCTCGACGGCCGCATCCGGGTCTTCTTCAAGTCCTGGATCCAGGGCCCTTTCGGGGTTCTCTGGCTGTGGGGAAGGGCTGGAGATTCCTTCTATGACCCTCCTCAGTTCTTGCTTGTAAATATCGAGGTAGGTAACCTTAGCAAAGAAAACCACAATAAGTGAAGCGAGAAAATAAATGACGACTTACCCAGTTTGGGGGATTATACATGGAGAATCCGTCCCGCGGTTTGCTATGGAGGAAGTCTTCCTCTTCTCCTTTGTATAGGTTGGACAGTATCCTTGCCAGAGCGGTGGCGGAGTCCGGACCCTTACGGCCACAACGGGTGGCATCGTCTGTCCCGTTGAAATGCCACATGGGATTGCCCTGGTATTGAAGCGGTTGCATTCCCCGTATTATGCATATTGCCATGACCTCGACTATCGTCAGTCCAGATTTGGCCAATAACTTTATCCTGTTCATCAGGAAATGTATTTCCCTGGTATCCTATTCTTGGGGGCCTCGCGGGCGCCAGCTTAGACGTGCCCTCGGTGGGGCGTTACTGAACTTGGGGAGTCCTGTCCGTACTAGATCCGGAAGGCGAGCATCGTCAATATAAAACTACTCTGAATCCCAGTTCTCTGGTGCCTTCTTGGGAGTGCCAGATAGGTATCCGGTCTCAGCGATACGCCATACTTCGGCCCCGCCTACTTGACATAGGGACTCTCCCTGGTTGTGGGGGACAAGGCAGAACAGCTTCTTCCACAAACCAAAATGAGCCTCGCAACCTAGAAATAGCTCACAAAGGGCGACATACCCTGCTATATGTAGTACGGAGGCTGGGCTTAAGTTGTGCAACTGGAGGCCATAGAACTCCAGGAGCCCATGAAGGAATGGATGAATAGGAAACCCAACGCCCCTTAATAGATGCGGAATGAGGCATATTCGCTCCTCTAGAGACGGATTAGGGGATCTCTCTGCTTGTTCTCCACCGTCATAGGTGGCTATTCCGGCTCGGACGGGGACCATGAACGCCGGTGGGAGAAGCCCTTGGGTTTGTAACTTTATCAAGCGGCTATGAGAAACTAAACACTCTACCCAGTCCCCCGGCTTGGGACAAGGGGAGCGAGCAGAAGAGTTGCGACGACCGATCATGTTGGAATGGTTTTTTCGGGGTGCTCTATTGGATGCTTGCTCGAGGAGGGAGAGTGAGGTTTGGATATGTGAATCCCCGTCCCTTCAAATACACGGTTAGCCTGAAGGATCGGGGGTGGAAAATGCAAAAATTCCTCGACTCCTTGCATTCCCTCGACATGTGGAAATGGTCATTATTGAGGCACTGAAGCTGAGGAGTACAACATTGATGAGATGCTGAACACTGTTCGGCATGATAGGTACATTGGAGTATTCGGAGAAGGAACCCACCTTGCAATGCCGAAGATAAGACTGCGCGCCGGACTCATCGCCATTGAAGCCTGGTTTAGGGGCTATTGAGGGAGTCCTGGATTAGGGGGTATCCGGACAGCCGGACTGTATATGTCGTCCGGACTGTTGAAGCGTGAAGATACAAGACTCTAGACTTTGGCCCGTGTTCGGATGGGACTCTCCTTTGCGTGGAAGACAAGCTTGGCGATCCGGATATTATATTTCCTTCCTTGTAACCGACTTCTTGTAAACCCTAGCCCTCTCCGGTGTCTATATAAACCGGAGAGGATGGTCCTTAGAAGGCCGATCACAATTACAATCATACCATCATAGGCTAGCTCTTAGGGTTTAGCCTCTACGAAATCGTGGTAGATCTACTCTTGTACTACTCATATCTTCAATATTAATCAAGCAGGAAGTAGGGTTTTACCTCCATCGAGAGGGCCCGAACCTGGGTAAACATTGTGTCCCTTGCTTCCTGTTACCATCAGCCTAAGACGCACAAATCGGGACCCCCTACCCAAGATCTGCCGGTTTTGACACCGACAACCGCCGGGCCTTTGCCCGTGCAAAGATGCATTGGGCCAAACTGGATGCAGAGTAGCTGGTGAAGGATGGACCGCCGGAGGGTAAGGCGCATCACTACCCCGAGAAATATTATGATGGAGTTATGCAAGGCGCTCGCCTCACGGGCGATGAATGTACCAAAGACATAATCTTTGAGTGAATGTACTCATGTCGTCTTTGTAATATGAAAACGAGTTTGTTTGCGCTATATGGCACTTTGTTGATTTAAAATATTACCTTCTGTGCGGCTGTTTATAAAATTCTGAAAGTAGGCCAGTTGTCGGCTTCCACCCCCACGTAACTATTACCGGGGTGTTCGTGGAAAACCAAACACTCTTTATCCAAATTTTTGGTCCTTTAAGGAGGTGTTCAACACAACGAACAAGGCAATCGGACTATTCGGCTTTATAACTCTGACTTAGCCATAGAAGTCTACAATTTTAAATTTCGATGAAGCCCCTAGAATTCGGAAAGCGGAATTGGGGCGCTATACACGCCTAAATCAGACAAGGCTAATTCCTCGCCTGAAGCGGAAAAAATCTTGAAGGATCTAAGACCTCCCGAACAGCGACCAGCTCTCACCGCATCATGCACTACAAAAAAAGACACATCTGTGACATTTTGGGCCGAACGAATTTTTTTTTATGTCATACATATGACACTTCTATGACGATAATTATGACAAAACCCGGTATCATCATAGATGTGGTGGACTCCTACTTCTATGACAAAAAATCATGACAGAAAATGGGCTTTTCATCCTGGGCGGGCCGGAGACGCAGCTGCATGACATTCTTTGGGCCGTCCATGACGGCAAAAACCGTGGTAGAAGCGAGGGGGAGGAAAATTTCGGCGAGTTGCCGGTTACGGTGGGAGGTAGGGGGGCGAGCGATGCGCGTTTCTCTTGTACACGTACGCACGTGTGTGCGAGGCATTGGCTCTAACTGAACCCGAGTGAGACGTTGGGCTCTAACTGAACCTGAGCGATTGCACTGCAGGCTACGCGTTACTGAACCCGAGCGATCGATCGATGGCTGTTAACTGAACCCGATGGAGCGATTCCTTCGCTACTCCTGCTAACTGAAGCCGATCGATTGGATGAACAGTGAGCATTGTGGGGGGTTTGGATGAACAGTGAGCGGTGGCGTTGCCTCTGGATGAACAGGACCCTGTGGTGTGGAGGGCTGGATGAACAGTAGACGGTGGAGGGGTGGCCGTGGAGGGGTGGTTGAACAGGACCCCGTGGTGTGGAGGGATGGATGAACAGTAGACGGTGGAGGGTTGGATGAACAGTAGACGGTGGAGGGGTGGTTGAACAGTGCCGGTGGAGTAGCGCGCGGTGGAGGCTGGATGAACAGGAGCCCGTGGAGGCTGGAGGAGGTCGACGGTAACCCGTGGAGGCTGGAGGAGGTCGACGGTGGAGATGAATAGTATCCCGTGGAGTCCCGTTTTGCGGTACGCCACACCCCTCCCAATGAACATGACCCCCATTTCGACCGTAGGAGGTCCGTTTCTTCTGTTTTGTGGTACGCCACACCCCCCCGATCAACAGGACCCCCGTTTCGACCGTAGGAGGTCCGTTTCCTCCGTTTTGCGGTACGCCACACCCCTCCCGATCAACAGGACCCCCGTTTCAACCGTAGGAGGTCCGTTTCGTCCATTTTGCGGTACGCCACACCCCTCCCGATCAACAGGACCCCCGTTTCGACTGTAGGAGGTCTGTTTCCTCCGTTTTGCGGTACGCCACACCCCTCCCGATCAACAGGACCCCGTTCCGAACGTAGAAGGTCTGTTTCCTCCGCTGTGCGGTACGCCAGGCCTCGTTTCCATCGCCTGTTCCATCCAAGCCCTCCCGATGAACACGACCACGCATTCTGTTCCAACCCAGCCGGTTGGCTCCCCATGAACACAACGATGATGCTGTTTCTCCGTTCCGACCCAGCCATGTACGTATGCGCGAGTAGGCGTTCGAGGCCCTGCCCGTATGTACGTAGTGGCCGTATTTTCTTTCTTGCACCCTCGCCGATGTACATATGTGTACAGGCTACGTGCGCGCCTCTACTACAACACGTGCGCGCCTCTACATCTACCAGTATATATGTACGTACACGTTCGCGACCAGAATGACAACGCTACATATGCTTCGACCAGGTGGGTCTCGACTATCAGGCACTTCCTTGCCTGCAAAGATGTAGCTGGTGGGTCCTAGCAGTCAGGGGGTGGAATCGTTTTTTTACCCGGACGCACTTCCTTGCGTGCGAAGATGTAGCTGGTGGGTCCCAGCAGTCAGGGGGCGAATCGTTTTTTTGCCCGGACGCACTTCCTTGTGTGCGAAGGTGTAGCTGGTGGGTCCCAGCAGTCAGGGGGGAAACGTTTTTTTTTGCGAAATATGGTGGCCCGTCCGGTGGGTCCCCGTTGTGAGGTGGAGGAATAATTATTTTGCGGCCATGGACCCAGCTGTCAGCCTCTCCACGCACAGTACTCTTCCGATGGAAGTCGGTCGTTGACCACATTGACCACGCCGCGCCGAGAGCACCACGGCGGTGGACGACGGCGAGGCCTAGGAAGGGGACGACACGGAGGCAGGTAAGACTTGGCAGTTGTTTCCCATGCGGAGGGGAGTACGAGTGTACGAGGGTTTACTGGTTCGTCAGCCGTCGCTGGAGAATAACAGCAGGTGTGGGTGACTAGAGGGATGGCTAGGCCAGCGATGGGAGTACGGTCGGGCGGTGAGGCCTACGCGGCAGCACAGCCGGCCGCGGGGAGGAGGGAGCAGGCAGTCCCGCCGGCTCTTGTTTGAGCGGTTGGAGCAGGAAGAGCAGAGATTGAAGAAGCACGACGGCCGTTGAATGGACATCCAACCGTCACTGATTATGCGTCAACCTTTTTTTAGGAAAGCCTCAAATCTGTGGAAAACAGCATACAAACCATCTGCCATTATTTCTAATAATTTACAGCCCATTTGCTAATTCTTAAGGTTTTTTTTGGAGCCCATATTCTTTTTGTTAGCATTACAGCCCATATTGTGGCCACGGTTAAAAAATTATACGAAATTTTGCATATTTCGGTGCGGTCCGAACTGTTTTTAATCCCAAAATTTCGACTCACGTTCAAACTGATTTTAAAAATAAGTGTATATCAATATAAAATCCAACAAATTCTCCACACATAAAAATTAATGTAATTTAAAATCTTGGAATGAAAAAAATATATTTGAAACTAATTGCCGGTTTGATGTGTTTTAAAAATGTACAACCCATTTCTCATTACTGATGGGCCATTTTCTCGGCCAGCCGAATGAAAGCTCTCGTTGTCTTGAAAGATTTACAGCCCAACAGGCCTAACAACGTGACTTACTTGGCAAATCACAAAAAAACTGGGTTGTGGCCGTGGACCCAGCTGTCAGCCTCTCCACGTACAATACTCTTCTAGTGGAAGTCGTTCCTTGACCGCGTTGACCACACCGCGCAGAGAGCACCATGGCGGTGGACGACGAGGAGGCCTAGGAAGGGGACGACGCGGAGCCGGGGAAGACGCGGCAGTGGAAACCCGCGCGGAGAGGAGTACGAGGGTTCACTGGTTCGGCTGCGGTGTGAGGCTGCCGTCGCCGCAGGGCCTGGCCAGCGGTGGGAATAGTAGGGGGCGGTGAGGCCTCCACGGCAGCACAGCCGGCCACGGGAGGCAGGAGCATGCGGCACGACCGACGATGCTTTGGGCGGCTGGACCAAGAAGACCAGAGGTTGAAGAAGCACTACGGCCGTTGGATGGACATCGTACGGTCACTGGAGCTAGAATCATTCATATTGACTAAGTTGACAAAGCCCTCTGTCCCCGTCAACTTAGTAGGCCCACAGGTCAGCCCAACAATATGGTGGGTCCCAGCTAGTAGGGGGGTATTCATTGTTTTGGGCATAACAAGGAGGCACTTCCTTGCATGCGAAGATATAGCTAGTGGGTCCGACCTGTCAGCGGGGGGAACATTTTTTTCGCAAAATACAGAGGCCCTTCATGTGGGTCCTAGCTGTCAGGTGGAGGAATCATTATTTTGTGTGTAATAAGGAGGCATTTCCTTGCGTGCGGTCGTGGACCCAGCTGTCAGCCTCTCCACGTATAGTCCACTTCCGATGGATGTCGTTCATTGACCATGTTGACCAGGCCGCGCCGAGAGCACCAGGGCGGTGGACGACGGAAAGGCCTAGGAAGGGGACGACGGGGAACCGGGGAATATTCGGCAGTTGTTTCCCACGCGGAGCAGTACGAGGGTTTACTGGTTCGTCTGCCGTCGCCGGAGAATAACAGCATGTGTGGGTGAGTAGAGCGATGGCTAGGCCAGCGATGGGAGTATGGTGGGGCCGTGAGGCCTGCGCGGCAGGATAGCCGGCCGCGGGAGGAGGGAGCAGGCAGTCCCGCCGGTGCTTGTTTGAGCGGCTGGAGCATGAAGAGAAGAGATTGAAGAAGCATGACAGTTGTTGGATGGACATCCAACAGTCACTGCTCTCGTGTCTTGACTAGGTTGACAGGGTGTTGCGTGTGCGTCAACCTTTTTTTTATGAAAGCATACGCGTCAACCTGTAGGTAGGCGCACAAGTCAGCCTCAAATCTGTGGAAAACAGCATACAACCCATCTGCCATTATTTCTAATAATGTACAGGCCATTTGCTAATTCTTAAGATTTTTTTGGAGCGCATCTTCTTTTTGTTAGCATTACACCATTGTGGCCACGGTTAAAAAGTATACGAAATTTTGCATATTTTGGTGCAGTCAACTATTTTTAATCCAGAAATATCGATTCGCATTCAAACTCTTTTGAAAAATAATTTATATAAATATAAAATCCAAATAATTGTCCACGCATAAAAATCAATGGAATTTAAGATCTTGTAATGAAAAAAATTGAAACTAATTCCCGGTTTGATGTGTTTTAAAAATGTACAGGCCATTTCTGGGCAAACCGAATGAAACTCTCATCGTCTTGAAAGATTTGCACCCCAGAAGGGCCAATAAAGCAAGTAGGCCTTGTTTGGGTATTTCTTTAAAAAAATAGAACTGGGCTAGCCATTTTCAGCAAGAAAAAAACACAACTAGGCTCATGATGTGGTAAGCATAAATAAAACCCTGGCTAGACGGGCCACAGCCCCCGCACAGCCCCGTTGTTACCCTGATCCGTCGCTAAAACTAGTATAAATACCAACTGCTTGTTCCTCAAAAAACACTGCGCGACTTGCTGGGTCCCTGGTGTCAGCCGCTCGTAGTGTAATTCTCTCGCTTATTGACTATGTTGACAATGGCGTGAGCCCCAGATGTCCAACCATTAGGACTAGGAGGAACCATATTTTTGGGCTTGTACTATAGAGGCACTTGCTTGCGTACTGCCATGACGCTGGTGGGTCCCTACTGTCATCCTCTCGACGTACAGTCATCTCCTTGTTCCTCTCGGTTGTTGACGACGTTAACAATGCAAGAGGGTGGCGCACCACGCATGGCAAGCGAACCAAGGCCGCAAGGCGGAGGACGACGGCGAGGCCTCAGACGGAACGAATAGGAGCCGTTGAAGATGCGTCGGTCCAGTCGCAGGCAGAGGGGGGTACGAGGGTTGATTGGTTCGGGAACGGGTGCGTGTTGGGGCTGACATCGCAGGAGAATAACATGATGTGTGGGGGAATAGAGGGAGGGACTGGCCAACATTGGAGGGTACGTACGGTAGGGCGGCGGAGGCGCAGCCAGCCATGGGAGGCGGGAGAAGGCGGAGCCGACAGGGTGGTTTGGTTTGGGCGGCTGGAGGAAGAAGACAAGAGATAGAAGATACACGACAGATGTTGGATGTCAATCCAACGGCTGGTAGGCAGAATCGTTTGCTGACTGGCTAGTAAGTCGACACCACCTTGGATAGGCTATTTCCTCGCGGGTCCCAAATGTCAGAATCCAAATCTGTCACGGTCATGCAGCCTATCCTATGAAAATTTACAGCCCATTTGATGTGCTAGTTCGAAATAAGTTTGTGGGTGCTGGTGGGAGCTAATCACTTGGCTTCTGTAATGCACAGTGAGCTCAAGCAGCCGGCGTGAGTGATGTTATTTCCCTTGGTTGTGATTTGTTACAATATTTCACTCTAAATTAAACGAATGGCAAGCCATTTGCCTTGTTTCAAAGTAAATATGACAGTCACAACCGAGTTGAAAAGGGAAGGAACATCTAAGTCCAGCTTACAAACTGTACAAAAACACGAGGGTTGATTGTTCATCAGGTTTACAAAAAACCCAGATTGAAAAGGGCAACAACATCTAACTCCAGCACTGTTTTCGGCAGTCACAGTCAAATGGATCGTTCAGGTCCATAGAATGAACATCCTGGTCGTATAATTTACTGGATTATGACCACAATATGTTGTAAATAGAAGCCCGGCATGTTCAGAAGCTCTTTTGTCCACCTGAAATTCCTTTTTTTGCTCTTCGACATACCCATCCATCAAAACCATGCTGCTGATAAACTTAAGCTTGATGGACAATAGTAACCTCGCATTCAGCAGGAAGAATGTGACAAATCTTGTGTTTGCACGGTTGGCTACATATCGTTCTAGCGTTATTGTCTTCAATCGAATCTCATGAGAAGTGAGAAAATCCAGATGCTTATGAATCCACCGATTGGTTATAACTTTCTTACCCCGTCCTGTTGCCTAAATAGACATGAAGATTTAAAATAGTTAAGGCCTAATAGAAGAGTGGCGAAAGAGCAACAACTGAACGGTTAATTCTAGTACACTATATGCGGGCTTCCAATGTGCGTGAAATTATCACCTTTATATACAACTTCTCCAGACATGGAAAACATTGCAGCAAGCCAATAATCTTGTTCAGATCAAAACTAATCATTTGGATATATAAGATCTTGATAGAATCCAGCACCATTGATAGGCCATCCATGGAGAAACTCTTCATTGAGCATAGAACATAATATTAGTACAAAATGTGTACTCCAAGATGATATATAAATTATGCGCAGAAATTTAAAATGCAGCTTATGGTTACAAGTGTAGATGATAATATAAAGTACCTAAAGAACTGTTGAGCCAAACACCATATTGAAATGAGCACAAAGATCATGTATTGCACCCAAGGTCTCTAGTTTAGGCGCAGAGAGGACGGTTATTTGCAACGGTGAATAACTAGAATCAAGGATCAACCTTTCAAGTGAAGGGGCATCTTGGATGATGAGCTGCCTTCCATCAAAAGAAATTCCAATTTTACAAGGTTAGGCGACTTTATTTGGAGACAACCGATTCTAGCTGTGAAAACAAGCACCAAGCACTCCAGCGCAGAGCAACTGGACTGGATGATGTTGTGCAATGAGGCCTCCGATATACGAACCCGCACAAGTGAAAGTTTCTTGAGAAATGGGAGTCGAAGGTTTAGTACCAGATTGTCTTGTAGGTAGCACAATGCAAAGGTGGCAGTGTGGAGAGAGGAGGAAAACCGCGAGATGGACATCGGTGCTGAGGGCACAAGTTCATGGCGTTCGGTATGTGGTATGTGATTTCCAGAGCAGCTGTAGTTCTTTGAATTCAGGGGATTTCTGCCAGGCGTCCACTATGTAGGGCATGGTATGCTTGCTTAGGTAGCATGACGGGATGCAGAGGCTTTGAATGGAGCCCTAGTGGGAGGAGATGATGGCTCTGGGGATTTCAAAATCATTGAAGAGAGATAGCTGACGACAGTCGAGATTAAGGGGCACAGCGCGCCATAGAGGGCGCCACCAAATTGAGAGGACTTGGGTGCGGCAGCAATCCTTGGTGGGGAGAAGTGAGATGATCTCCCCAAGGACGGCGTCTGGGAGATCGCTGATGCCGTCCACCCGAGATTCTATGGGTTCCTGGGATCCGGTGGGGGCGGGGTCGCCGCTTCTCCCCGCGCTGCTGGGTGCAGGATCTACAACAGGCGTTGCCACTGGCGGGAGCCTCATCTTCTTGGTGCTAGGGTCAGCCGACTCTATTTTCCTCGAGGGTGTCGCGTCGCGCTCACGGATTTGAGTAGAGTAATGAATGACGAGCCTAGTTGTAGTGCGAGCGAAGAAGAAGGGGAGCTGGGGGTTTTCTGTAGGAGTGAGGAAGAAGGGGAGCTAGGGGTTTCTGTAGGAGTGAGGTGAGGAATTTGGGGGTACGAGTGGAGCG
>NC_041385.1:36887648-36888450 GCF_002162155.2 Triticum dicoccoides | reverse complement strand
CGCCTTTTGAATTGATTTTACTATTTACTAGTGTGGATTGGTTGTTTTGTCTTGGGCCCAGAGAAACAATTACTACTAGTACAGTGGAGACACTCTATAGCTACCCAAAAAAACAATTACTACTAGTATAGTGGAGACACTCTACCGCTTCTGGCTCCTCCTAGGTCATTGAAACGTCTCCCTCTACTGAATGCCATTATACTTTTGTTCACCGACATGCGGGCCATGCAGCGCGCAGGCCCAAATGCCATCCACCAAATTAGAAGGCAGTATGCAGGCGGAGAGTCAACCCGGTCGTAGCGCGGCAGTAACGAGCCGTCGTATCACAAAACCCCACCTCCCCGCAGTCTAAGTTTGACAGACGAAGCAACCATCATTTCACTCTTCGCTGAATCCCCTTCTCCCTCACCGTCTTCAAGAAAGGCAACACTCGCATCTACCACTGTTCTTCTCTCCCAACAAAGGGAAGGTAAGCGGATCCATGATGTTGGTATATTTTCGTTTAGAGAAAAAAAATAACTTTTGCAAAGCAGTAACCGATCCTCACTCTCTTTTTTGTTTCATTGTCATTGCGATTGTGTTTTCCTTTCAGTGGTCTCCTAGTATTCGTTAGTTTCATGATGGACCAAGGAGAACCAGGCAAAGATCTGCCAATATTGGAGCAGACGCGGGAGGCCGATCCCCACGAGACAAAGAGCTCCAAGAAGATGGAGGCAACCACCGAGCCGACCCCAGATACACTCATGGCCACTACTGAGATGGTCAATGCCCCATTTGAGGTTACAACCCCCATGGCACTGCA
>NC_041385.1:36876012-36887509 GCF_002162155.2 Triticum dicoccoides | reverse complement strand
GATCTCGATTGTGGTTTTTCATGTAAGTATGTGGTGATTTTTTTAGAAAAGGAAGTATGTGGTGATTAATAATGCAAAATTTTATTAGCTTCGATGCCATGCTATACATAGTGTTTTAAATAACTTGTGTTTCTTATACTGAAAAGTAATTCAGAATTTGTTTCTGTTTCAATTAGAGCCCTGATGCAGACAAGGATTGTGTGGTTGTGCATGTCACTCGCTGTGAGGCGGACGACCTGAATATACGCACTGGGAAAACAGAGTTCTTAGGTTGTTGGATCCTGGAAGCCATTTGCAGTTATACCAATGAAGAGGTGTATTCCAGCCTCATTGTTGTCAGGCGTGTTCTCCAGGGTGTACTAAAGCACATGAAGTTCAAAGCTACTCCTTCATTTGTGAGGCATACTATTCTTGTCAAGCTTACGCAGGAAGATGACGTGGCATGCCTCCACAAACATGTTTATCAGTGGCAAGGCCACAAGGTTGCCTTCATGAAGGTTCACAGGATTGAGCTGCTGTAGGACGTCCTCGATGATGTTCATGGCAAGGTCCGTCTTGTGTCTAGCCCAAATTAGATCGAGGCATGAAATAGTTGCCCCAGCTAGTGTTTAATAGTAGTTCGGATTGTGTCTAATTATCTGAACCTTGCCTGTTATCGACCCCTCTGGGGCTATTACTCTGTTTGAATCCATTTATGGGAACTGCTGATACTTTTGAGTGCCCGTGAATCATGTGAGAACCATCATAATTTTTGCCGAAACAGATGCGTCCTCACTAGTTTTTTCATGAATATGACATGGTAAGACATAAGTTGTCATGGTTTATCATACGAGCAGTGTGTGTTTTGATGAAATAGAGCACTCGTTCGAGAACCGTGTGCCGACGTATACATAAGTACTTGTAAACACTGTTGGTGCTACCCCACTTGTAAGCAGTTGTGCAAAACATGGCACATTGGCTCAGCTCGCTTCAACACTAGGCTATCGACCAGCTAACAATCAACAATCTGCTGTCTGACATATAAGCAACTATGTATCTTGTTACAGTGGTTCATGCAGTTAATTGAGGCCACAATGTAATAAATTCCAAACGTTCAACGCTAGTCCAGCGCTCATGTGGAACACTCACATTAAACTCGTCTTCATAAAAATCTTGAAAAGCATAAGTTAAGCAGTTTTATACATCTCAATGATTCATAGAACATAACAAACATATACTAGTTCATAGAAAAAGACAAAGTTGTAGAGAAAGTTTACAAATCAGGAAAAAACAAGCAAGGCTTCTCTGAGCAAAGGGCCTCCCGGCAGGCTTAAATTTCCTAGAGTTCACTCTAGTTTTTTCTTGTTGCGACCATCCAGGGTTAGGTTCTCTCATTCCAGAATAACCAATTATAATTGTGGTCTCAACTGGAATGTTGAACTGAACCATGCAGTGTACTGACCAGTTGAAATGCTTGTGCATTCCACTAAATTTAAGCACCATTATTTGCAGAAATAAGCAGACCATAATGCCTCTTGTCCGCGCACCTGTCCAAAAAACCACCGTGCAGCCGTGCCAGCTAGTCCTTGGTCCATGGAAGAACTGGCAGAAAGTGCATTCCGGACTAGGATGCAGTTGTTTTTGCTCGTCCCTGCACTGCAATCGGGAAGTAAAATGTACGAATCAGCTTCTTTTAGATTATGTTGGTCATTCTACCTTAGGTACTACCAATGTAGGAATACCTTGAAGACTGGAGGTTAGACGAGGGCAACAAGGGATAGCCATCTCATTTTGCGCAGTTGTACTAAAACTGAGGTGTGTGCTTTTGATTGCGCAGATAGAAATGATACGGTGACAGACATCCCGAAACGATATGGAGACAGACATCCCTGTTTGCGCAAATACGAAATACGGTTATTTAAACAGTGACAGATATTACTACTTTCCCCCGTTTCTTCTTAGAATCAAGTCCTAGATTCATGCTACAGCTTTCCCATTTTCTTCCCTGTTTGAACTAACGCTTTGAGTTGACTGTATGAACTAGCTTTACTTCTAATCATAGTAGAAGTCTAGGTGGCTTTGGAACAGCGGACGAAAGTAGAAAAGGATCCACATGAAGGGGGAAGAGCTGGGGCAGTAGAGCAAGGCAGGTTTCGAAGGAATATATACCTGAGGGTCGTCGGCATGTGGCAAAGACGGCATCGGGAGGCCGCATCTTGTCCACAATACCACAGGGAGGAAGAAGGGGTCGGAGGCCCTCCCGAGCCGGTGCTCTCTCGGAGAGAACGGCACGGCCGCCGATCGGGACGCGTGGGCAGCCGTTGGTCTCCTCCCACGCCGCCGACGACAGCGTGAATGATGCACCTACACCCCCTGCCCCGGTCAAGGTTGTCCGGCCGGATTTGTGACCAGCCTTGAGCTGAGAGAGAGAGTGTGGCCACCTATGTCTTCCTTAGATCTGGAGAGCATGAGAGAGTGAACGAGAGGAACCCTAGTAAAGCAAGCGCTAAGGCTCCTGCTTTTATATATAGTGGAGTGATTTTTTTGTACCGGCTTCAAAAAATGCGCTCCTACCTGTACCCGCGAGTGGGTGTGAGAGAACTAGTGCGTGCGTGCACCGCTTCTCTTCGTGAGAGTACAATATATACTAGTATGCCCAAAGAATGTTCGCCGCAAGAGCAATAATATAAGTGTGTGACGTGTGAGCTAAAATAAAATGTGCGCGTCGTCTTTTGTTTTTTATAAGTTCTGAGGGTAGGGTGTGAAGAGCACATATGTGCGTGATGTCTACCTGCAGATAGACGATGGCTGCCACGTGCGAGTCTGTGAGAGGACTCGGGAGAGTTGTGACTCATGAGGGTTCGTGTGCGTGAGAGAGAGGGGGCACGTATCAATGCAATGCATGTGTCCGTAAATCATTATCCGACATACGTTCGCCACACGCCTTTTCCTGACGAACACCATAAGAACCGTTAGATCGGCATCCGATAGTGTCACTTTTGCCATGTCATTTAACAGAACAGCCACTCCTCCTACACACAAATCTTCCACGTGAGTGTTAGCAACTGCCGTATGCTCCCTCCATTCCGAAATGCAGTGCATATAGCTTTATTGAAAATCAGAACCTCGCAAACTTTTACCGAGTTTTCGTGTACCAAATTGCACATGTAGAATACCCTGTATATATCATTTCATTCATCTTTGAGAGGTAACTATAAATATGGGCGAGGAGTCTACAAAGAAAGACCATCGTATCACCCGCAGCAATTTCAACCATCCTTTAGTGTCGAGGAATATCATAGGAACTCTATATGATATGCTTTTTATAGGATTTTTTTCCCTTTAGAGCCAATTGGTTCACAGGAATAGATTCATATACTCTACATTTCAAAGAAAATAAACATGATATCATTTCTATAGCTTTAGGGCCACTTGGTTCATATGAATGGATTCCTATACTCCCTTAATTTCAAAGGAAAATAAACATTAGCGTATATTCAATAGAAAAGTTCCTATGATATGAACCAAATTACATCTCTTTACTAATCCCTCCTCATAGGAATTGAGATACATGCCATCTCTAGATTCAATAGAAAAGTTCCTATGATGTGAACCAAATGACATCTCCTTTCCAATCCCTACTCATAGGAATTGAGATCCTCCATGTCATCTATTTCCCTACAACTTCCATGTATACATCTTCTATTCCTAAATAGATAGTACAACCCACTAGTAGCTTTTTTCCAAAACATGCAACTATGGAACAAGAACTATATAGTGTTCCAATAACTTTGAAAGATGGTCGTTGGATGAAGCTAACCCGACAGTGCAGAGATGGGCAAATCCGAGCACTACTGTACAATTTAGAAGACTCCATGGTTGAACTTAAGCATAATGCACAAACCTCAAAACACAAGCACTTCTCCTTTGTTCTAGAATCTTCTGTATCATAATTGATTATGTTTTTCTAAATGAATTGCCATTATTTGTTTTTTACCTTATGATTTACAATGCACAACCCCATGAATCTTAACATTTTTATAAAACTAATTGATTTTGAATGAGATGAACTATAAGAACTAAATGGACATCTACACCATGCATATATGACTCAAAGCTTTACATGCTATAGTGTGTATTTATTCATAATTTGGTTTCGAAATCTAATGCGTTCAATACATGTGTACCTTACTAGTTTTGAGTAGAGTAGCAAATTTCACGCGGCCCCGGGTATATCAAAATGCAGGGCCCATGCATCATTGCCTTTCGGTCGAACCTACGTCCACAATTTTTTGTACGCGCTATATCTCCACTGGTCCCCGCACCCAAAATGTTACCTCGTTCCCGTAAAACCAAGCGGCCAACACATATTTAAGGCGTCGACTCGAACCCGTTTACTACGACGTGGCCCCGCACGCTGTAGTACTCCTACAAACCCTACCGCCGCACTCATCATCGGTTTTCTTCAAGAGGACGAGGGAGAAGCCGATTTGTAGTGGAGGCGCTTTCAAAAAAAAGATTCGTAGTGGAGACCCCTACCCTAGGGTGCCCTAGGTAGCTGCCACACGCATTATTGTTTTCTCTTTTCTTTATGCTCTTGCGCGCTAGAGTGAAATGATGGTTGCTTCGTCCGTCCAGCTTAATGTGGGAAAGGTGGGGCTTTGTGATTTGACCCCTCATCGCTCATTTTCTACTACTGCGCCGCTACGACCGGGGTGCCTCTAATTCCAACCGCTGCTCCGAACTGTAATTTGGTGCATCGCACGTGGAACAAGACGGTGGATGAGCCACATGTCTGCCAAAGGGGTCCTGTTAAGTGTGTCGCCATTTCATGTGTGGACTGACCCTCCTTGAGTTGCTACGCCAACACGACAGGAGCAGCCTACCACTTGGTTTTGCTCCTTGGTGAATCCCGACTATATTGATCTAAAAAGATACGTGCTGAACTACCCTCTCTGTCTCGGTTTTTTATTTGTAGGCGTCTCGGTTTATAGAGCCTGCACGTACTTCTAGGTCATCCATTGGACTAACTAAATATGAGTTACTATGTCACAAAAAGTATATCATTGGATTCTTATTGGTTGATATGTGAAGAAACAAGAAACGAGGTAGAAGTTAATGCACCGCGCCTTAGTATTTTGGGATTATTTGGTTTTCGTAAGATGACTTACTCACCTAGACGGAGGGAGTAGTTGTATTTAAAAGTCGAGGGCGGGGATTTTCCTGCTTGGTATGTGGGGCAGTTCCGCCTAGTCGGTTCGACAGAGACACAAGAAGACGAGGGAGTAGGCTGCTGCAAACGTAGGGCTGTGTGATTTGACAGCGAGTTACTGCTGGACAGGTGGGGCCCCGTGATTTGACTTGCCATTATCATTTTAACTGCGGCACTACGACCGGCATGAGTCTCCCGATTCCTGACCACCTCCGTACAGGTGCCTCTCCCAATGCTCCACCATGTAGTAGTAGAGGTTGGCTCTTGCATGAGAGCCCAGTTCTCCACATTTTCCTTGCCTCTCTTTCCTCCACATATGCAAAAATGCCATGTAAAGCGCACTATTGTACTTACTTGCTCCTACAGGTGCTTAAGCTTTCCACATAGGCATAAAGTCTGGTATGGCAAGCTAATCAAGAAGAGAGAGTCTAGTTTGGTGACCCAAGGAAGAAATGGTGCTAAGCGCGTGTACCTAGGTGAAAAGACAATTTTGAGTCTATAGCTAATTAAATGAAGCAAACTTAGCAACACCATTTCATTGGAAGAGGTCACTCCTTGGAAAATGCAATAAATACTAGTACTCCCTGTGTCCCATTATATAAGAACGTTTTTGACACTACACTAGTGTCAAAAACGTTCTTATATTATGGGACGGAGGGAGTACGAAAAAAGAGATAGAGAGGAGTAAAAAAGTACACTTATAGCCAACCTTGTTGTAGTATGAGTGACTAAGTGATGACTATGTATGACATGCCAACATCAGATAGCCTAACACACCGTGTTAAATCTCCAAGGGCGCGACCGCGTGAGCGACGCGACGGTCGTGGTAGGTGCGACCATGATACGGGCTGCTGGCAGCCCTTGGATCTGAGATCAAACGGTCGCATGCTAAGTTGCTGAAAATTTTAAGAATAACCCTCCAGGATAGGATATTCACCCATAAGTCTAGAATCACGCCATGCAACCGTTTGATCTCATATCCAAGGGCTCTCGGAAGCCCGTATCATGGGAGAATGGAAAGCCACCACCCTGCCGTTCGCACGCAGGCAGTTCGCTCCTACTCGTCCCCGCACGTCCTTTAATACTATGGCGGTTCGCTCCTAGTCGTCCCGTCCATTCACATTATGGTAGTTCCACTAATCCTAACCCTCCTCCCAAATCTATGGCGTCCCAAATCTCCCCGATCAGCAGTGAGTACAAGGTTAGAACCATCACCGGCGATGAGTTCAACGTCATCTACACCCGTACTTCCGTGACGGTGAAAGGATGCCTTTCTCGCTTCAGACGCATGTTCGAAAACTCACATGATGAGTGGGTCACTGGGCTAGATGTTGAGTACACCATAGTCGCGGGATGAGAGAAGGATCTAAAGGACGAAGAGAGGAAGAAGCCCGCCGTGATCCAGGTTTTCATACATAACGTTTGCTTCGTCTACCACATATGCCATGCCGACGTTGAGTGCCAGGATTTTAAGAACTTCCTCTAGGAAAAAACAGTCAAATTCGTTACTGTAGACTTTAAGAACGACAAAGAAGTCCTGCGTCGGATAGGCCTCGTTATAGGCAACCCCTTCGACCTCCAGAAGAATCGGCTGGTGCCCTCTCGTCAGCCTTCAATGCTGACCCTGGCAGGAGCCATGGTTCATCCTTTTTACGGTAAACTGGAGAAACCTCCATACATGTTTCATCGTCATGCATGGCAGCGGAATGTACTAGATATAGACCACATCCAGTATGCTGCAATGGATGGCTACCTTTGTTTCAATATCTACAAGGGTTGGATGAAGAGCAACAGCCAAGTTGGCGGTTCAAGCAAAGAAGTATCGGCCAAGAGGGAGAGGGACAAGGATGAAGTCGAGGACGTGGACGAGGACTCCGAGTAAGGTGGCAGTGTCGTTGCTCATGGTGGTTCTAAACTTCTAATGCAGTGTCTACCGGATTACTTGCATAGTTTAATTTCAGGTGTGCTTATTTTAATTTGAGGGGTGTGTTTTGTTGAGCCCCCAGCAGAACTATGTTATGTTTCTTCTCGTTACTTTAACTCTTTAGTATGTACATACTAGTACTAGTATTTCTTTAATAGAATTTAGTACCCCAATTAAGCACGTACTAGCTTTTTTAATAGTACTATATGCATAATTTGGCGACGAGCGCTCTCTATATGTACCACCTTTTTTAAAAATTTCAATTTTTGCTCCATGGCGCAATCCATAGTGGAGTACTACTGTACAAAAGTATACATTTTTTAAAAGGCTAGCATACTATTCATCATATATATATATATATATATATATATCCAGTTAAATTCTCAACCTAGAACGACGTGCATGCCATGTAGTAAACCGATCCGGAGGAAGTATAGTAAAAATGAGGTGATTTTACCGAGCGATCGGCGGGGGAGCATGGCCTGTCATGCGGTCCCACGTGTCATGATCTACCAAGGCGATGCGTGTGTCCCTCTTGAGGCAGAAGCAATACTTGTACGTGGTTTGAGATGATGTCGAACCGAAGTGTGAAATAATGGTTGCTTCGTCCGTCTGGGAAGGTGCGGCATTGTGATTTGACGTCTCATTGCTCATTACTACTACTAGGCCGGTACGAGTGGGGTGCATCCCCCCTGCTGTTCTGCACTGTTATTTGGTGCTTGACACGTCGACCCGGTTGCTATATGTCCCACATGTCAGCGACAGGAAGTACATAATTCATGAAAGGGAGCGTCGACGGAGGAGTATACTATAGAATTCATCAAAGGGAGCGACTTAGTTTTGGAAAAATCTGCTTTATGGAGTACGTACCCACTAGGGTTTATAGGGCTCATCTAAAAAACATTCGTTTTTCCGTTTGATAAGTCTCAATTCTACTATACTGGTAGTAGTACCATTACATCTTGGATTTCGAGGTGCGTTAGATCACTCGACGCAAGCAGTGTCAAGAGGAAACTAACCAATGCATGTACAAGTTCATGGAAATTTAGTGGTCATTCATGCATTCGTTCTAATTAATGCCTCTGTAAACATAACTTCTTGAGAAAAACGAGCGTACTGTGCAAACTACGAAATTAATTCGACCACTCACCGTCTACCTTGGTTGGAGAGATTTTGAAATTGAGCCATAAACTGGAAAGGCTCGATTACTATTTGTGGCCTTGAATAGATGCAAAATGTATTTTTTTATAGTGGCCTTGTATAAGTAAATGGAGGGAGTAGTAGGGACGAGGAGTAAACGAAGGGAGTAGTAAAATTTGCTCCTCGTGCTGCAAGCCACCGCGCGCGTGGGCGAGGGAGCGGGCGTAAAGGCGTACAGTAGTAGTAAGCTTCACCTCATCCTATGAGCCACCGCGCCCGTGGGCGGGGGAGACGGCATACTAAGCAAGTTTCCCCTAGTTCTGTGAGTTGACGGGACACATCAAAAGTACTCCAGTGTATAGAGCCTTGCCTCTAAGGTAGGCCCCACATGGTTTGCCTCTTTTTTTAATTTAACATAACACGTCAAGTCGCAATTTGTTTGTTCACCCGTGGTAGACGATCCTCCCTCAACCAAGTGGACAACCAGTACACGTGCCAAATTACCATGTGGGCTGCCTTTTTCATACAAAAATGAGCTCCACCGTGTACCCGCGCGGGTGTGGTTGGGAAAGAGACTGGAGTACGTGCGCCGTGCGTGCACCTCTTCTCTTCGTGCACGTCCCCCACCTACGTGGGTGTGTGTGAGAGAGATACAAACCTAGACATAATGCACCGTCCATCCCCATGCCTCCGCCCAGTCCGACCACCAGTCACCACCACGGCACCACGCCCCACTCCTCCTCACCTTATCTCTCATATTTCTCCCTCCATTTTTATATACAAGGGCCGCTATCAAAATTACAATTTGCAGATATACAAGGCCACTAACACTAATTGATGCAATATTAATGGTGTTTTCCTCGTGGTACTAGCAAAGGAGGACATTAATTATCCCTTGCATGCATGCGGGAGTTTGTAAAAAAATGCATCTTGATGTTCCGTGCAATGCACGGGCATCTTGCTAGTCCATGAAAACAACACATGGCAAAATTCCACGGTGAACGAGGGATTTGAATCTGTTGGGAGGGGCTGTTTGCATCTTGCCCGGGGTAGCCAAAATATTGGCGACCCTTTTGTCCACCGGTGCCTTTGCCACCGATGAACGAGGAATGGCTCAAGTGCTCATGCTGTCATGCATCCTCCAGCGTGCACGTTGGAGATGAGCTCGCACGAGCTGTGTTTTTTTGTCCCACAACGCCACCCGAGCCGCCCGCAGACCGACCAGCGACCCGCATATTACGCCATCCAACCGTAGCCGCACACATTATGACAGCAACTCAACCAACCGGACGAAATTCACGCAAACATGTAGACAAACTGATATTTCCTATAAACAACGACGGAAATCATATAAAATACCGGATTTTCTCACAAACATGACGGATTTCATTACATTCTAATGAACTACGCGGTGCTAGTTCTGGACAGCACAGGTATATAATACCTGGCCTATATGGTCGCCAGCCGATCGATTTGTGTTCCTCATGTCCGGCAGCACGATCACCGGACTGCCGGGAGCCCTGGAGGTATATGCTTCAACGCAAAGGACGGCTCGCTTCCCCACTACCCAACTGATATCATTGGCTGGTGCCGAAGATGATGGTGGCCGGCACCGATTCGAGTTCATCACCGGCCACTACTTCGCCATGGCCGGCACTGACTCGAGTTCATCCTAACATTCCCCTCTTCCATGGAGCCCATGCGGGGTCGATGAAGGTCCTCGCAACAAAAGGATCCAGTAAGACACCTGTTGTGTACGCCGGCGTCGCCTCCGCCGTGGCCTTCATGGGACCCAAGTGGCGGCGACCTCCCGTGTTCTACTTCTCCTCAATGATGGCGGCGGACGCGGAGGCGCTGGCCACCGACTCGTTGCTCTCCGCGGACCTGGCTTCTATCGCTGCATGCATGGCGCGGCCGCCGGCATGGGAGTCTCGACCACAGAAATGGGAGACGCGGTAAGAGGCGGCAGCATGGACGGCAGCAACGACGCCCGTGCGCCGCTCCTCGTCGAGCTAGCCTAGAGCGGCAAGTTGCTGAACCGCGCGCCGGCTTCGGGCGGCAACTGGCTCTGTCGGGCGAGGGGAGGGAGGTGGATCAGCAAGCTGCATAGCTCGTATCCGGCAGGCTACCCAGCCAGCTTGGATGCGGAATAACTACTCTTCGTAAGCCATTGTAAGAGTGGACAAAATGGTGGAGGGGATAGGGGAGCGGCAGAGGTGTGCGATTCTTGGCCGGCGTTTGGCCTCGTTTCAATAGAAGATTAAATAGACAGCGGACGGGAAGAGCTCGACCGACATTGCGTTTAACGCCAGCCCGGTCATGAACGGACGTGTGTCCAGAGTGGGTTTCTCGGCTTCCACACGGGTGGGTTTCATGGAGGCGTTTGAATGCGGCACGGAGGCGTGTTCAGCCGGGCATGTCGCGAGTGGCGCCCTCGACTCTGACCTAGGACACGGCACCGTTATTCCACTGACGTGTGGGCTCTTTGGGTGCATGGCCTGCATGTTAGTGACCCAACGCAGGCAACGCACAGCAGAGGAACCTTTGGTGGGCCAGGGCGGTCAGAAGCGGGCGTTTCATAAACCGATGATTATTCATTGAGTGTGACGTCATCTTTTTCATGTAGTTTAGCCTACTATGTTGATAGCCCGTTAGATACATTGTGATTCATAAAGACCGATGAAAACATCAATGTTCTGCTTATCACAGATAAGATTGATTAATACCCGTAACAATCCATGTCCTTAACACAAGGGTGCATGCACGTATAGGTTGAGCCTGTGTCTTGCGTCGTGTGCTGTGTGCATGCAGGCGTGCGAGTGTTGCATGCGTGCAAGGCTGCGTTTCAGTGTTGTATGCATGGGTGCGTACGTGCATGTGTTCGTGAGTGCATGTGTACGTGTCAGTGTTGCACGCTAGCATGTGTGCGTGTGTACGTTATGTGTACATGTCAGTTTTGCACACCTACATGCGTGCGTGTCTTGCGTGCGTGCATGTCTACGTGCGGGGTGATGCTACACATCAGTCGACTGACTTTTTCATCTCTGGTCATTAGATTTTCCAGCCGTTGGATATGAAATCAAGGGCCTCCAGTTTACCATCAAACTCCACCCCCCTGAGCCGCCAGCCACCACCGGCCGAACCGCCCACGGCCGGCCCTCCATCCCCGAAACCACTCTCCACTGTCGGTCCGCCGCCGCACTGGCCATCCCTCTAGCCCCCCCCCCCAGCGCCGAGCTTTT
>NC_041385.1:36820999-36875483 GCF_002162155.2 Triticum dicoccoides | reverse complement strand
CCGAGGATCCCCACCCCACCGCCCAATGAACGCCCCCCCAACCGCCGGTGACTGCCAACCAGAGGTCTCACGACTTCGTATACCCACCGACCACTAGTTTATTACCATTTCTGTCCTTCATATACGCGCTGACGGGTGGGCCCTATGGTGACATGCACTGCTTAATGTGGACCGTTTGACTGGTCAATTGATCGTGTTATCAACAAATTACGGAGCTGTATGGTGAGCCAGTGACCGTATGATCACCCTAAAATGTACTCCTATTTTATTAACACAGTACAGACTCAAAACTACCATTTCTTTCTTTCATATACGGGCTGACAGGTGGGCCCACGGTTACGCGCCCCGATGGTGCATCACTAGTTGTGCCGTTTGACTGGTCAATTGATTGTGTCATCAACAAAATAGGGAGTTGTACGGGTGAGCCAGTGACAGTATAATCATGACATTTATTTGTTTAACATGGTACAGACGCAAGGGCTCATATATACGCGCAAGCACTCACCGCTATAAGCGCACACACGCGAACCCTACCCCTATGAGCACCTTCGAGAGAGTGGGCCAGCATATATGATCTTGAGATTTTATGAAGTCACCATAGGTGCCTCGTAGTCGAGTGGAACGTCTCCTCCCACTGAACGTACATCGCCGGAAAATACTGAAGTTAACACAAGATAAATGCAAGCACCGGGACTTTAACCTTGGTGGGCTCGAGAAACCACTGTCCTCTAACCATCCAACCACATGTTGGTTAGCACGGAAAAATCTATGTGGTGACCGTGATGAGCTTATTCTGAAGTCCAGCTGTGACCATATCGTGCTTTCGCTTCAAATACAATGACCGTAAGTGTCGTCAACAAAATACGGAGCACGCATCTAATGCAAAGTCCGCCAGTGTCATCAACAAAATATGGAGACGTATCGTGAGCTAGATACCGTTGTACTATTGTAGATGCTTATTTTCTTAGTGGCCGATTGCGTGTGTGGTGTGGTGGGCACATCATTTCTAGTTGTGGTGGGTCAACATGAAGACTCATGGGTCGGTTCCGTCCTGCGCCACATATAGGTTGGACCGAGACATGTTATAGGAAGACCCATGTGGAGGATTCGGCGTACAACATGAAGCTACCAGAGTCGCGGAGGACTCTATCCCCACTGGTGATAAGCCGAGTATATATGATTTCTGACCCTAGGCCCTTAGTATGTTATACAAGCTTGGGGGCTAGTTCGTCGATAGTATACACACACGCACAATGCCTGGTATTCACGTGTACTTTGTACACACCCCTATCACTAATATACAGTACCAGGAGTAGGCTCTTTCTTCAACTGAAAGGGTCCGACCCGAACTAGGGTAAAACTTTGCCTCGTATTACCATCCAGCCTAACAGCTAGGGATATCCTACCGAATGACATGATGAAATCATATCTGCCAACTACTATTAGAGAGGTGTGTCGGGGGGGGGGGCAATGTGTGCGAGAGAGGCCTAAAGATAATGTGCGTGCGGGAGACACGTAGGCACATATATGTGCGGGAGACCGTGCATGTGTATATATGCATGTGAGAGAAATAGTGTTTTCCAACTGAGATTAGTGAAAAGAGTGGTACATAGTAGTCACAAAGAGAGAGAGAGAGAGAAACAGAGAGAGCATGTGCGTGAGACACCCCAACACCCTGAGAGAGATTGTGAGCATGTGTGAAAGAGAAGTGCCGATGCATGTAAAGTGTGTGCACTTATGCGTTAGATAGAGAGATATATAACGCGTTTGTCAGAACGGGGCGAGGCATAGTGCATCTACGTGTAAAAGGCGGTTCTACGCATTAAATTAAAATATAAATGGAATTATTATATTTGGATGAGATCATGAATTTTGCAAATTTGCGTATGGACGAAAATCGGTCTATTAGACACCCATACTCTATTGAATTCTAGCATGTGCATGTGTTTATTTCATATTATCGATCCATAGAGTGAGAGCGGTTTGAAATACAGGCAATGGATGCTTTTGCAATTCATATATAAACATTAATTAGTGCACTCCATGTTGTTAGTGTGAAGCACTTTATACATTTGTCACTTGCATGGATACATTCCAAATTGCTAGCTACGAAATAAAATACATGTCGAATTCAACATAAAGGGGGTTTCGAAGATTCAAATTCATAGGAAGTGCATTCATCTGTTTGAACCCGAGATAATGGCATTTGTAAATCAGATGTAAAAGGGGGCATCAATCTTTGTTGTGAGTTTGAACATGCTATATATATTCATACGCATATCTAACTTTTTTTTGCAACCAAGGAGATTATACCTGGAACCATGCATGAACTGAGGTAAGTTGCATATTTTTTAATATATACTCGTGTACAATGTATATTAAAATGTACCCCCTCAATTCCAAAATAATCATAGCTTTAGGATTTTTAAGAGTAAAGATTTGTGAAGTTTGACAAATCCTGAAAGTTAAATTCAAGAGAACCGAAAACATTAATGCTTCTGTTCCCAAATATTGAACGAAGCGCCAAATAGGCCTCTGGTCACCTGAAACCGCGCGAGACTAATGTTTTGGTGGTAGGAAATTACTGTCCTGACTGTGGCCTGTGTAGCCTATCGGCCCGATGTCCAAAGGTCTAAACCGGGGTAGGTTCGTAACTTCACCAAGACGCCAGTCTCAACCGCCTCCGAGAAGCATTCATACGCCATGGGCGCCTAAACACCCATGCGCTCGGCTGAAATCTATCCCGCCCACATTTGGGACACCTGACATGACTGTCCTACCCCCAACCCGCAATATGTCCAAAATTTTAGATGGGGGCAAAGTTTGTAACTTTCCCCAAATTTCAAACAAGCGCGTCTCAAACCGAAACATTGTTCCCCCTTAGTTCCCCGCCTCCCTCCGTTTCCCCATTCGTATTCCATGGGCGCGAAAACTCCCTCTCCACCAGCAGCGAAACCCCAGCCTCCTCCGTCCTCCACCCCATAGCGGCCAATCCACCGCCGCCCTCCTCCATCACGCCGGAGCCGGTACCCCAACGTCGTCGTCCAACGCAACCGCAACCGCAATGCCCTCAAGGACTTAGCAGCTGAAGCCGAGGCAGAGCTGCCTCCACGACGCCAACGCCAATGTGCGCCGTACCAGAACCACTCCGACCACGCCGTCCCACGCCTCACTGCTGCGCCTCCACTGTCACAACCGTCCACCGCACCAGAGCTGTTCTCGCTACGCCATCATTCGCCGCCTCGGATCTCCTTCCCCGCCGCTGACAGACGGCCACCGCACCACACTCAACAACTTGGCCATGGGTTCGTCCAAGGCTGCACCGTCCTCCACAACTTCTGGTTTCCGGCGAACAACAAGATGTCGGAAAAACAGAAGGAGGACACAACACTGCCTGCAGAAAGAGGTACTCCTCTTCCCTTATTCATGCAAATCTTACGTCTCCTCTCACACCGTATTCATCCCATGAAAGAAACTAGTTGAGCGCTTCTTACTGCATCTTCTTTGTGATACTAAATGCACAAGGTTTCCTCCCTTTTACTATTTCACCTTTGCTAGAGGTCAGTAGCCCGCCTGGATTTCAATGCAGGGTCAGTCGAACCGCAATTAAAAGAAGCAGCACCCGCTTAGGCGTGCGGAGAACCTATTCCACCTTTTCCCTGGGGGAAGCGGCGCTTCGGTGTCTACCATAGGGGTGTGGGGCGCAGGAGCTGCTTGCGCCCGATATGGAGGTCGGCGGGGCTTGAATGGATGGCCGGGGGGGCGGTGCCAAGCACGGCGGTGAGGTGAGGTCGAGGGGAGGGCGCAGGCAGGGGAGGAATACTGGGCCGGTGGTCGCTGGCGTTTCGAGGAAGATCGTCAACACTAACTAGCTGGAGGTAGATGAAGGCGATCTGCCAGTTCTTTGTACATCGGACGGTGCAGAAAAAATGGACTGACCTATTTGCTTTCAGTCGACTGTTATTTTCATAGAATCCTATAGTAATTGAGTGTGCCATGCATGTTGTAGAGCTATCATATGTCTCCCGTCATTTATTTCTCACCGACCTGCTATCTGCTACCTTTACACTGTACTAATTGTGCACACACTTCACCCATACTCACACTATTGTTTTTTTATGCATGTGTATTTCAGACTCTGACACAGTGTTGATGAATGCAGAAAAGAAAAGACAGAAGTCGCTCCAGTGTAATTCGAAGATAAGCACTAAGCGTTTCAGCGCTCTAATGGGTGCAGTGTCAGCAGTTGGAGACAATAAACGTAGGTCTGCAGTTGATGATCTCAATTGCCACACACAACCATCCCAGGTGCTTGCTTTAACTTCGTGCTGTCAAATGTGGTTGCATGTTGCATATGGTGTCTATCTTGTATTGCTTCCAATTTGGTTAAATTACATCTGCTTACTTTACACATTATACCTTTCATAATGACATGCCTTCCTGTTTTTTATACATACTACATATGTCTATTAACCATGTTCGTACATCAAACTAATGCTCTTTTGTATCCCTCGTCAATCACTTATGATGAGACAGTCACCTGGGTGGGTTACTGTGAGACGCCCTACTCGTTTAAAGAGTGTAGTGTCATCCTCCCCACATGATTCTCAAGAAACAGCAAGGCTAAATGAAGATAGTCAACGTAGCTCTCTAGTTGATCACCGCATTTCCCCCACACCACCATCACAGGTGCTTGCTCTTACTTGGCAGTGTGATATGTGGTTGCATGTTGCATACGGTGTCTACCTTGTAATGCTTCTAATTAGGGTAAATTACATCTGCTTAGTTAACACATTATACCTGTGAATATGACATGCCTTCCTGTTTTTGGTACATACTACGTCTTTCTATTAACCATGTTCTTACAACAAACTACTTTTCTTGTGTATCCCTCATCAATGCTCCTAATTTGTTAAATTGCATCTCCTTAGCTTACACATTATACATGTGAATATGACATGCCTTCCTGTTTTTGGTACATACTACATCTGCCTATCACACCATGTTCTTACATCAAACTACTATTCTTCTGTATCCTGCGTCTATCGCTTATGATGAGACAGTCACGCGCGTGGGTTAATATGAGACGCAATACTCTTATAAAGAATGCAATTTCATCCTCTCCACATGATTCTCAAGCAACAGCAAGCCTAAATGAAGATATTGAACGTTGCTCTGTACCTGAAGACAGCACTTCCCCTACACCACCATCACAGGTGCTTCCTCCAACTTCGCAATGTGATATGTGGTTGCATGTTGCATACGGTGTCTAGCTTGTAATGCTTTTAATTAGGGTAAATTGCATCTGCTTAGTTTACACACTATACCTGTGAATATGACATGCCTTCCTATTTTTTGTACACACTACATCTATGTGTTAACCTTGTTCTTACATGAAACTACCTCTCTTTTGTATCCTGCATCAATCACTTACGATGAGTCACATTTATTCGTTACATATTGCATATTATTTCTAGCCTGTTGCCATGTATTGCTTCTAATTTGGTCAAATACATTTGTTAGGGCACCCTTTTAATTTGTCAGAGTGATATTGGTTTCATCTGTCATATGGTTTCTAGCTTGCATAGATTCTAACAAGTTCAAGCACCTTGTGCTTAGTTTACACTTTATACATCATACATGTCAATATGCCACGTCGTCATGTTTTTCATACATATTACATCCTCCTATCATGCGGCTGCCTTACATGAAAGTAGTGTTCGCCAGTATCATGCATTAATAAGTTCTGAAGAGCAAATTTTATTCTTTTTCTTGTGGGTTTGACTTGACAAGGCAAAATCAAGAAAGAGGAAGGAAAAGAGTAAGGAAGGCGATGATGGTGGTCCTCTGCAGCAACGTAAACGGAGCATCTGTACCGATTCTCCTTGTACAGATAGTGCATTAGATGGTCCAAGTCTCCGCTCCCCTACTCCACCATCCATGGTGCTTGCTCTAACTTGGCAGTGTGATATCTGGTTGCATGTTGCATATGGTGTCTAGCTCGTATTGCTCCTAATTAGTGTAAATTGCATCTGCTTAGCTTACACATGATACATGTGAATACGACACGCTTTCCTGTTTTTGGTACATACTATATCTGTCTATCACACCATGTTCTTACATGAAACTACTCTTCTTGTGTATCCTGCATCAATCACTTATGATGGGACACCTTTAAGTTGGCAGTGTGATATTGGTTGCGTCTTGAATATGATTTCTAGCATGTATTGCTTCTAGTTTGATGAACGCCACCTATAACGAGACAGTTTTAACTTGGCAGAGTGATATTGATTGCACCTTCCATATGGTGTCTTGCAGTGTTTCTAATTTGTTGAAGTGTCTTTTTCTTAGTTACCACATCATAGGTGTGAATATGTCAAGCCGTCCATTTTTTCGTACATATTCCATCCTCGTATCATGACTTTGCCTTTCATCAGAGTAGTGTTCGTCAGTATCATGCATGAATGAGTTCTGAAGAGTGAATGATATTCCTTTTTCTTGTCGGTATGACCTCACAATGCAAAATCAATAAAGATGAAGGAAATTGGCAAGGCATTGGATGATGGTGGTCCTTCTGAGCAACTCAAATGGAGGTTCTCTACAGATTCTACTCCGCCATCCTCCCAACAAGATTCGCAAGACAACGCAAGGCTAGACAGTCAACGTAGTTGTGTAGATGATGGGCACATCTCCCCTACTCCACCATCATAGGTGCTTGCTCTAACTTGGCACTATTATATGTGGTTGCATGTTGCGTATGATGTCTAGCTTGTATTGCTTCTAACTTTGTTGAATTGCATCTTCTTACTTTACACATAATGCCTGTGAATATGACATGTGTTCCTGTTTCTACATCAGACTACTATTCTTGCATATCCCGAATCAGTCACTTATGATAAGGCACCTTTAAGTCGCCACTATGATATTGGTTGTGTCTTGCATATGATTTCTAGCATATACTGCTTCTAATTTGTTGAAACGCCATACAGTTTGAACTTGGTAGAGTGATATTGGTTGCATCTTTCATATGGTGTCTAGCTTGAAGTGCTTCTAATTTGTTGAAATGCCTTCTGCTTAGTTACCACATCATAGGTGTGAATAACCATCCTGTTTTTCATACATATTCCATCCTCGCACCATGTGTTTGCCTTTCATCCGAGTAGTGTTCGTCAGTATCATGCATGAATGAGTTCTGAAGAGCGAATTTTATTCCTTTTTCTTATAGGTTTGACTTCACAATGCAAAATCATTACAGCTGAAGGAAATTAGTCCGGGAGTGGATGATGGTGGTCCTTCAGAGCAACTCAAACAGCGGGTCTCTAAAGATTCTACTCCGCCATCCTCCCAACAAGATTCGCAAGACAACACAAGGCTGGACAGTCAACGTAGCTGTGTAGATGATGAGCACATCTCCCCTACTCCACCATCACAGGTGCTTTCTCTAACTTGACACTATTCTATGTGGTTGCATGTTGCGTATGATGTCTAGCTTGTATTGCTTCTAACTTGAATTGCATCTGCTTACTTTACACATAATGCCTGTGAATATGACACGTGTTCCTATTTCTAGAACATACGTGTACATGATGAGCACATCTCCCCTACTCCACCATCACAAGTGCTTTCTCTTACTTGGAACTGTTATACGTGGTTGCGTTTTCCGTATGATGTCTAGTTTGTATTGCTTCTGATTATGTAGAATTGCATCTGCGTAGCTTACAACTTGTACCTGCAACGATCACTTACCCATAAGACACATTTAACTTGGGACTGTGATGTAGGTTGCATCTTGCATTGTCTTCTAGCTTGTACTGCTTCTAATTTCTTGAAATGGCACTTACGACGAGACACTTTTTACCTGATAGAGTGATTGGTTGCATGTTCATATGGTGCCTAGCTTTCATTTCTTCTAATTTTGTTGAAATGCCTTCCGCTTACTGTTTTTTCATACATATTCCATCCTTCTATCGTACGTGTGAATATGAAATGTTGTCTTTTTTTGTATATATTCCATCCTCCTATCCTGCGCTTGCCTTACATCAAAGTAGTGTTCGTCTGTATCATGCATCAACCAGTTATGCAGAGCTAATTTTATTCATCTTCTTGTGGTTTGGACTTCATAAGGCAATATCAGAAAATAGGAAGGAAAAGAGTAAGTTAGGGCATGTTGGTGGTACTCCGCACTGACGCAAACTGAGACTCTCTAGATTTGCCACTGCTACTGCTAATGAAGTTGAAGTCCCAAGTCTACATGATGAGTTCATCTCCCGCACTCCACCATCGTAGGTGCTTGCTCTAAGTTGACAGTGTGATAATTGGTTTCATGTTGCATATGTTGTCTAGCCTGTATTTCTTCTATTTTGATTAAATTGCACCTGCTGAGTTTATACATTATACATGTGCATATGACATGGCTTTCTGTGTCTTGAATACACTGCATCTATCTATCATACCATGTTCTTACATCAAAGTACTGCTGTTGTGTATCCCGCATCAGTAACTCATGATTGGACGCTTTTAACATGGCAGTTTGATAGTGGTTGCATCTTGCATTGATTTCTACGTTGTACTGCTTCTAATTTTTTGAATTGCCACTTATGACAGACACTTTTAACTTGGCAGAGTAATATTGGTTGCATCTTTCATATGGTGTCTAGCTTGCATTACTTCTATTTTCTTGAAAATCCTTCTGCTTAGTTTGCACATCGTAGTTGTGAATATGTCATGCCGTCCTGTTTTTCTTACATATTGCATCCTCATACGGTTGTCTTACATCAAAGTATTGCTTGTTTGTATCATGCATCAATGAGTTCTGAAGAGTGATTTTATTCTTTTGTGTTGTGGGTACAGCTTGACATGGCAAAGTCAAAAAAGAGCAAGGAAAATAATATAGTAGGGAGTGTTGTTACTCGTCGGGTGAAACGGAAAAGGTTCTGCCGTCGAGATTCTGCTGGTACTTATAGTGCAGGAGAAGGTCCAAGTCCACCGGCTAAATCAACAAACACAGTATCACCTGCTCCACCAGCTGCAGCATCCGCTTCAACTGTACTAGCATCTCAACCAGTTACTCATTCGTTTGCTCTGGAACTAGCCAGTTCCCAAGCTGCCTTCACACCTAACACTACTTCCGAAGCACTGCTGACACAACAGGACTTGGCAAGATCAGATGAACCTCATGAGCATCAACACCAAGATGGTACCTGACCGAGTCAAGTTGCAGTTGCATGCTCCTTTATATGTACTCTCACAGTTTGATGTACACTAACACTTTCCATATTCGTTGTTGAACTAGCACCATGGCGCAAGCAGAAACAGACATCAGGGATAATTCTTGATAGATTAACAAAATCTAAAGGAGTTAGAATGGAGATCCATTTTGAGGCAGGTTTAAAAAGGCCATGTGATGCTACAGAGTCAGGCAAGTTAGTATCAGAGGCATCCGTTGTCGTTAGGTGTCATGCGCGTATCCTCCCAACGTGGATCCAATACAGGAATGAGAAAGACAATATCCAGTTTAACACCTTCCTTGACCATTTATCCGTAAGTAATGTTATTCATCGCAATTAGTAATATTGTCTTGCTCTGTCCCATACTTTCTAGCTTCCTCCTAATAAGACTCACATTCTTTTTTCAACAGATGAGGTTCAAGTTGGATCCGAAAGATGATGCAACTAAACAAGCATGCACTCATGTTTTTCAGTCTGCTCTGCGACAGTATCGGTACCACCTTAGAAAATCTCACTTTGAAGGCAAGGCTAACAATGAAATCGCCCAAACATCTCAAGTGGAATATATTATAGATGAAGACTGGACAGCCCTTGTTAAACACTGGTCTGATCCAAAGTATCAGGTAGGCTATATGTATTTGATCAGACCACGTATTGAACTTGTATTTATGTATGTGCCTTACAAGTGTATCTTCTTCTAGGCTAACTATTTGTAGAACAAAACCTACCGTTCTAAAGTGAAATTCCAACAGACAACAGGATCTCGTAGCTATATTGCACACTGCGAGGCTCTTGTAAATAGCTGCTACTTCCTTCTTTTTTTGTGCCATATTATCGTATCTATATTGACTTGTTCCAAATACAGAGGAAAGCCCATGCGGACCAAAAAGAACTTGAACCGAATGCAGTGCAAATCTTCAAGGATTGCCACACCAGCAAGATGAAGGGCATGAGTGTACCAGCTCAAACCGTTGTTGTAAGTCCTTACTCCTCCTGCCTTGAACTAATTGATACTATGATGTGTTCATTTAACTACTTGGTTTACAGCCAATGTCAGTTACTCTGTTCACTTTTATACACAGTTGTCTTAACGTATCGTTTCACCTTACATGGTTTAAAATAGATGAAGGATATTCTTTTGGTCTTGATCTGTAATCTAGTTGTTATGTTCACGTGCGCACACAATGATAAAATAGCATGTTTGTTTTATATCTGTTTGCCCATGATATGAATGATGCCATTCTATGTTCATCCTACTTTAAACCATGTCTCTTTATCCTTAGATGTCAACGAATGTGAGGAAATAGACAATAAAGTAGGCATGCTACATGGACATATGTTTTGAAAGTGATTTTATTATGTAGTTGGCACTACAATACATGCTAATGTATTACAGTAGTTCACCAAAATAAGTTATGTATAAACGTTTAACCTACTTTGTTTGTTTTTGTCTCATTAGTAACTTATCTGGTACACTAATCTACAAGTTCAAACTTTCAGGAAGCTATGGAACAAATGATTGAACAGTCACAACCACCTGAAGGTGACGAGGCTACTACAGGCACAATATCAACTCTTGTTACAGTGCATTAGTATCTCTCCACTAACGGTGCAAAAAGCACCTTCCTGCGTAATTCTGGGTTGGTTGTCAAGGTAACCTCGTCCAAATCGCCTACTGAACAAAATCTTCCTGCTAGACAGAGTGATATATCTGTGCTCCAGACAAAAGTCCAATCCCTAATGGACGTTGTTTCAGAAACAAGAATAGTGGTTGAGAAATGTCGTCAAGATATGAATGGTTTTGAAACCAGACTATCAGACATTTGCTTCGTTGTTGAAGAGCAATGGCAGAAAAAAGGTGGAGATCGTGCTGCTCCATCAGATTCTATAGCCTGAAACATTAGCACTCGGGTCAAATGATCTGTGCTTCTATACATCTGATGGTGCTTTTATCTGGAAGGACTGTAAACTTTCTGCCAACAGGCCTTTTGTTGTATGATTGGAATTTATTTTGTTGTGATACAACATTTATGATGCTGCCACAGGCTGCAGTAATTACGACGCTATTTTTGTATAGTGTAGGTTTATTTTAGTAATGTATTCAGCCGAAAGCTTCGTAGGAGCCCAACATGCCAATATTCATCGGGCCCATTCCAATTGGGCTAAAAAAGATTACGGGCCGAAATTGGCATGTAGCCCACTAAAAATATCTGGGCTTATAAATTAGCATAAGCTTTCAAATTTTTCTGATAGGCATGTGCCCATAGTGGGCCTTTAACAGGCCTAAACATAATTTTGGCCCTCAGTAAAAATAGGTTGTTTACAGGTGTAAATATCTCGAGCCCATAAAAAACATGGGCCTTTAATAGACCGAAAGTGAGATTGGGCCCTGATTGTGCCAAATAACCCACTGGACTTAGCAGGCCGAAATGGTGGCCCATTTACGATGCGGATATTTGACAGGCCGAAATTCGGACGGGCCGTAAATGAGCCGACCTAATACACGGGCCTTTAACAGGCCGGAACTTCGGTCGGGCTAGATTATCATCATTTTTATATGGGCCGTTAATGGGCCCGATATGACGTTGGGCCACATATGGCCCATGGTTTACGTCCGGCGTTAACAGGCCGAAAATGACAACAGGCCGAAAGTGGCCCAAATCTATAGTGGGCCTCTAACAGGCGGAATGACAGACATGGCCGAATATGACCCAAATCGTTCATGGTCGTTTATGGACCGAAAGTTTTGATGGCCTGTAAATGGGCCCAAATGAAGCCGGACCTTTAACAGGTCGGAAATACACCGGGCGGTAATTTGGCCCAATTACTTAGCTCGACTGTTAACGGGCCAGAACTAACCATGGGCCGCATTGATGACAAGTTTAGACCAGGCCATTGACGGGCCGATTTGACAGAGAATGTTGTGCCTTTAGCTGGGCCGGCCCATTATGGTCTACAAAATCTTGTGGGCCTTTAGCTGGACCGACCCATTATGGTCCACTAAATTTTGTGGGCCTTTAGCTGGGCTAGCCCATTATGGTCCGCTAAATCTTATGGGCCTTCGGTTGGGCCAGCCCATTTAAACTTTGTGGGCCACTTTTGGGCCGGTCCACGTGTCAACATAACATAGGCCCATCTTAACCATTGGATGAGTGACACATGTGCTAACGCGGAGCTGACATGTGGATCCGTCAGCCAATGAGAATTTTACATGTGGAAAATCGGCATTGGTCGTGGCTGTTAAAGGGTTATCGGATCCAAAATCCGACCCGATAGCTTAACGGTGTTCCGTTACGGTGGATTCCATGTGTCGGTCACCCTTGACGAAAGCACTTCTGTGACACACGATTTATCGTCATGGAAGTGGACACTTCCGTGATGATAATTTTGGTAATGTCATGGAACACTTCTATGACAGCACAGGTATGACTATCTTGATTCTGTCATAAATTTGTCATGGATGTACATGCATGACAAAAAACCCGACCTACTGTGACAAACACGTATCATCACGGAAGTGTATTTTTTTGTAGTGATGACAGTCAGTTTTCGACTTTCTCTACTGAGGTGCTCGTCCGAAAGAACCGGGACACAATTGCAGTAGTTCTCCCTGCGCTACCTTAGCCGATATAACGGAACGTAAGGTACCAAAACAAGGGAGCCGTGCAAACCAACCTACTGACCCAAGACATGATTCGGAGTTGATGCATATAATGCTATAAGTTCGGGGTGCCGCACTTTCGAAAGTGTTCAGACTTATCTTGCCGTATTATGGGGTACCATAAGAAGCCCCTGGCAAACTGAACGTACCAAAGTGCACGGATGCAATATTAAATAAACATTTTGGGGAAAATATGAAGATAGTAATAATAAGCTGACGTTGTATATTGTTTCCCGTTGTTTATTGAATAATACGTCAAAGCGTATGTGTACAATTAATGTGTTAAGCAGAAACAAATAGGACTATTTGACATGTCCTATCCAAGGGCGGGCCGCAGGCGGGTATGTAAAACAGGTATAACGATAATTAACAGAGACCACCAGGGTATTCCCTTTATGCGCAAAGCCTTTTGCCTCCTTGGTTTTCCCTCCTGTGATAAGTCCGATGACCCGGTTCTCTGAAGGGGCTGCCCGAAAATAGGGTCCTGAAAGAGAAAGAAGGTTATTAAAGTATGTGGGTCATGCGGCGGTTGAACCGTACTGTGGACCGCATCAGGGTTGCGCCTCCGCCTATGCCCATGGTATTTTGAGTGCATAATTGTGTACGCGCGACACAAATGTTGCCTGAATGGGGCTAGGGCAGAGGCCGTACTGCTAGTCGCGCTCTTGGCGTGCCTGCCGATCCTGTTGTAGAGTACTCCGGACTCGCTTGACGGTGTTCGGGGTTGTCGTCGCCGATTTGGCGGTCTGTCGGAGAAGGCTGCTTTGTACTTCTGCTGTGAGGGCCGCAGTGTGCTCTTCTTTATGGAGAGAGCGGTCTGTGTTTCCATTGACTGTTATAACGCCGCGAGGTCCCGGCATCTTGAGCTTGTGGTATGCATAGTGTGGTACCGCATTGAATCGAGCGAATGCGGTTCGTCCAAGCAGTGCATGATAGCCACTACAGAAAGGGACGATATCAAAGATTAACTCGTCACTTCGGAAGTTATACGGGGATCCGAAGACCACATCCATTGTTATTGAGCCCGTACAACGGGCCTCTACACCTGGAATTACACCTTTGAAGGTGGTTTTGGTGGGTTTGATCCTTGATGGATCGATGCCCATTTTGCACACGGTGTCCTGATAAAGTAGGTTCAGGCTACTGCCACCATCCATAAGGACTCGCGTGAGGTGGAATCCGTCGATGATTGGGTTAAGGACCAATGCGGCTGAACCGATGTGACGGATGCTGGTAGGGTGGTCCCTACGATCAAAAGTGATCGGACAGGATGACCATGGGTTGAACTTTGGGGCGACTGGCTCCATCGCATAGATGTGCCTTAGTGCACGCTTTTGTTCCTGTTTGGGAATGTGGGTGGCATAGATCATGTTTACCGTTTTCACCTGGGGAGGAAATTTCTTCTGTCCCCCAGTGTTCGGACGTCGGGGCTCCTCGTCATCATCACTGTGCAGCCCCTTGTCCTTGTTTTCCGCATTTATCTTGTCGGCATGTTTTAACACCCAGCAATCTCAATAAGTGTGGTTGGCTGGCTTATCATGGGTGTCGTGGATTTCGCACTAGCGGTTGAGTATGCGTTCCAGACTGGACGATCCTGGATTGTTTCTTTTGAACGGCTTTTTCCGCTGACCGGATTTTGAGCCACTGAATCCGGCGTTGACTTCCGTGTCTTTGGTGTTGTCGCCATTGTTTCGACGCTTATGTCTGTTGCGCTGTGGCTTGCCATTACTGTCATGGACATCTGAAGTGCCGGAGTTTCTTGGCGTGGTGCTACTGCGAGGCAGCCAGCTATCCTCGCCCGCGCAAAAGCGTGTCATGAGTGTCTTGAGGGCCGCCATGGACTTCGGTTTTTTAGCCCGAGGTGTCCGGCGAGCCACTAGTCGCGGATATTATGCTTAAAGGCCGCCAAGGCTTCGGCGTCCAGACAATCGACAATTTGGTTCTTTTTAGTTAGGAACCGAGTCCAGAATTTCCTGGCTGACTCTCCGGGCTGTTGGGTAATGTGACTCAAGTCATCAGCATCCGATGGTCGCACGTAAGTGCCTTGGAAGTTGTCGAGGAACGAGTCCTCCAGGTTTTCCCAACTGCCGATGGAATTTGCCGACAGGCTATTCAGCCAGTGTCGGGCCGGTCCTTTGAGTTTAAGGGGAAGATACTTGATGGCATGTAGATCATCACCGCGGGCCATGTGAATGTGGAGAAGGAAATATTCGATCCATACTGCAGGGTCTGTTGTGCCATCGTATGGTTCGATGTTTATGGGTTTAAACCCTTGTGGGAATTCGTGATCCATTACTTCATCTGTGAAGCAGAGGGGGTGTGCGGCGCCTCTATGCCGAGCTATGTTACTATGCAGTTCGAGTGAGTCTAGTCTGTTATGTTCGGCCCAGCCGGACTTGTTGTTAATGTATCCGGCATGTCGGTCATCCTCCTGTGTTGGGGCGCGGCCCCGTGATTCGTAGATCGATCTTGGCTGTCCTGCTTTGTTTTCCAATACATCTCGCAGGTCCTGCGCATTGCCCCAGGCCATAGTGTATTGGCGTGGGGGTGCGGCCTGGTATTCGGGTTGATACACCGTTTTATCTCGGCCACGAGGTGGCCGTTCAGCCTCGTCCTGTGCTGGTAATGTAGGCCCCAGGACCTCCTCCCCGAGTTGAGGTAGCAACTTGTGCTTTGGGTAACCTTTGATTGGGCGCTTGAGTCCGTATTCCTCGGCTGCCAGGACCTCAGTCCATCTGTTTGTGAGCAGATCTTGATCAGCTTGGAGATGTTGCTGCTTCTTTTTCAGGCTTCTTGAAGTGGCCATAAGCCGGCGCTTGAAGCGCACCTGCTCTACGGGATCCTCAGGCACGCCGAATTCATCGTTGCCGAGGCTCACCTCATCTTCAGAGGGAGGCATATAGTCGTCCTCCTCCAAGTATCCGTCCGTCGCCTGTTCATCTGGGCTAACCTGCCCGTATTCCTGTTTGGCCTGCTCGAAGGCAGGCTGATCGGGATTGTATTCATCTTCGGCACCATCCGGATTGTTTTCGTCTCCTGTGCCGGTATTGCTGTGGCAGGGCTTAGAGCGATGTTGATGACGCCCATGCTTTGATTTATTCCCTAACGGGTTATCCTCTATTGCCTCATCGCCATTGGTTTCTTTGGGGGTGTCCACCATATATATATCATACGAGGAGGTGGTTGTCCAGCGCCCTGTGGGCGGTGGTTCCTGTTCTTCTCCTGCATCATCATCCAAACCATCGATATCTTCGGAGTCGAAGTCAAGCACGTCGGTCAAATCATCGAAAGTGGCAATGAAGTGGGTGGTGGGTGGGTAACGAATTTCTTCGTCGCCTGCTTCCCACTCGAGCTGGACATAGTTCGGCCAAGAGTCTCCTGACAAAGAGAGAGACCTTAATGAGTTCAGCACGTCGCCGAAGGGAGAGTGCTGAAAGATATCCGCCCGCGGTGAACTCCATTACCGAAGCCCAATCGGATTCGATGGGCCTGGGCGCGTACGGTCTGGAACCTACAGCCGGACACAAGTCCGGGGGGTCCGGTAACACAGACCTCCTTAGAGGTGGAGTCTGTGTTCGGCTCTATCGCCGATGAGTATGCGGCCTCCGGGGCGGGGTCCATCCACCCGTCCTCGGACGACACAATCTGCCACGGATTTAGGTCCGGAGCTACTGCAGGTGCGACATCCCGAATATTGTCTAACAGCAGATCTAAGCCGTGCTCGTCGTGACCGTTCGGTGCTCCTGGCATCGGCCTGAATCCGTCGAAGATCAAGTCTCCGCGGATATCGATCGTGTAGTTCAAGTTTCCGAACCTGGCCTGATGGCCAGGGGCGTAGCTGTCGATCTGCTCTAGATGGCCAAGCAGATTGGCCCGCAGCGCGAAGCCGCCAAACACGAAGATCTGTCCAGGGAGAAAAGTCTCACCCTGGACCACATTGTTGCTGATGATTGAAGGAGCCATCGAGCCTTGCTGCAACGACACAGAGGAACTCTCAATGAAAGCGCCAATGTCGGTGTCAAAACCAGCAGATCTCGGGTAGGGGGTCCCGAACTGTTCGTCTAAGGCTAATGGTAATAGGAGGTAGGGAACACAATGTTTTACCCAGGTTCGGGCCCTCTCGATGGAGGTAATACCCTACTTCCTGCTTGATTGATCTTGATGATATGAGTATTACAAGAGTTGATCTACCACGAGATCGTAGAGGCTAAACCCTAGAAGCTAGCCTATGATTATGATTGTTCTTGTCCTACAGACTAAACCCTCCGGTTTATGTAGACACCAGAGGAGGCTAGAGTTAGATAGAGTCGGTTACAGAGAAGGAGATCTAACATCTGAATCGCCAAGCTTGCCTTCCACGCCATGGAGAGTCCCATCCGGACACGGGACGAAGTCATGAATCTTGTATCTTCATAGTCCAACAGTCCAGCCAAAGTATGTAGTCCGGCTGTCTGGATACCCCCTTATCCAGGACTCTCTCAGGCCCCTCGTAGCTCCACCAACCTAGTTCTTTCGCCTATATATACTCTTATACCCTAAAAACATCGGGGGGAGCCACGAACCCACTTTTCCACTATCGCAACCTTCTGTACCCGTGAAATCCCATCTTGGGGCCTTTTCCGGCGTCGTGCCGGAGGGGGGTTCGATCACGGAGGGCTTCTACATCAACACCAGTACCTCTCCCATGAAGCGTGAGTAGTTTACCACAGACCTTCGGGTCAATAGTTATTAGCTAGATGGCTTCTTCTCTCTCTTTGATTCTCAATACCAAGTTCTCCTCAATGTTCTTGGAGATCTATTCGATGTAATATTATTTTGCGGTGTGTTTGCCAAGATCTGATGAATTGTGGATTTATGAACAAGATTATCTATGGATATTATTTGGTTCTTCTCTGAATTGTTATATGCATGATTTGATATCTTTGCAAGTCTCTTTGAATTATCCGTTTAGTTTGGCCTACTAGATTGATCTTTCTTGCAATGGCAGAAGTGCTTAGCATTGGGTTCAATCTTGCGGTGTCCTTTCCCAGTGACAGTAGGGGCAGCAAGGCACGTATTGTATTGTTGCCATCGTGGATAACAAAATGGGGTTTTCATCATATTTCTTGAGTTAATTCCTCTACATCATGTCATCTTGCTTAATGTGTTACTTCGTTCTTTATGAACATAATACTCTAGATGCATGCTGGATAGCGGACGATGTGTGGAGTAATAGTAGTAGATGTAGGCAGGAGTCAGTCTACTTGACACGAACGTGATGCCTATGTTCATGATCATTGCCTTAGATGTCATCATAATTATGCGCTTTTCTATCCATTGCTCGGCAGTAATTTGTTCACCCACCGTAATATATGCTATCTCGAGAGAAGCCACTAGCAAAACCTATGGCCCCCGGGTCTCTTTTCTATATTATTGAATCTCGTTTACATCTTGCTAGTTTCCGATCTACTATTTTGCAATCTATACAACCAAAAATACCAAAAATATTTACTTTACCGTTTATCTATCTCTATCAGATCTCACTTTTGCGAGTGACCTTGAAGGGATTGACAACCCCTTAATTGCGTTGATTGCAAGTTCTTGATTGTTTGTGCAGGTATTCGGTGTCTTGTGCGTCGTCTCCTACAGGATCGATACCTTGGTTCTTAAAACCGAGGGAAATACTTATGCTACTTTGCTGCATCACCCTTTTCTCTTCAAGGGAAAACCAATGCAAGCTCAAGAGGTAACAAGAAGGATTTTTGGTGCCATTGTCGAGGAGATCTACGCCAAGTCAAGCCATACCAAGTACCCATCATAAACTCTTCTCCCTTGCATTACAGTATTCGCCATTCGCCTCTCATTTTCCTCTCCCCCACTTCTAAAACGATTTTTGAAAACCTTTGCCTTTTCTTCACCTTCTTCCCGTATGTCTTTTTGTTTGTGTTTCCATGTGCCTTCTATTTTCTTGCATCTTTTCTTGCTAAAAATCTCTTGATAGGGATCCACTTAAAGTGTTCTACTTGGATCATCTTCGATCTATATGTGCTCGTGCTGAAACATCAACTAGTTTAGTTGAGGGAAAATCTTTAGATGAGCATGCTCATTCTGTGCGTCATCGTTTGTCTGAAAAAGGGAAGCTCTTATGGTATCAAATAAATAGTTTGCTATGCTATGCTTGGAATCTTTGTGAAATTTATGATTTTTTTGTTGCTCTAAGAACTCTAAAAACACCTTCCCTTCCTATGTGAGTTTAATGATAATGAAATCTTATCTTATTATGCAAAGGGTGTTTATAGTTACCATGATATCGAACAAATTGAAGAATTTGTTGCTTTTAAGGGTGCTTATGAAGTTGCTTCTTTGATTGAAATGTGTGATATTACTCCTTACAAATCCGAAAATTTTGACATACTTAAATATTGCTATGAAAACTATGCTCATAATGTCTATGTCAAAGAATTTATCGAAATAATGACCATTGCTTTGGAAGAAAATAATGATATGCATGAATCTATAGATAATTATGATTCTAATGATTTGATTGAAATATCCCTTGATGAACATGATGCTTGCTATTCTTGTGGCCAGGATGCCAATATTTGAAGATGAATTTGCTATAGTTCCTTATGTTACACATGAAGTTGTTGCTATTTCACCCATACTTGATAGTTCCTTCGATGAAAAGCATGATTGCAATGATGTTATTGTAAATTCTCTTAATGTCAATTGTTCTAAGGATATGCAAAACCTCAAGCTTGGGTATGCTAGTTTTGCTATGACTACTATTTGTTGCAATGATCATGATTGGGGTGATTCTTCTTATGATCTTGAAAATTTATTTAAGCCCCATGATGAATATGAGATCGATAATACTGTTTTCAATATTATTGAAAGTTGGTTTGGAAGAGTGTCAACTTTAGATCCCACATATTTGGAGAATTTTCAATCTTACGAATTTTTTGATAAAAGTGGGTTTGGAGAGGTCATGACTTTAGTTAATGTTAATCCCAGTATTTTGGAAGAGTGTCAACCATGCATGTGGATCGTGTTGAAAATATTTTATGTGATAGATATTTTGTTGAATTTGCACATGATCCCCCATGTAATTATTATGAGAGAGGAAAATATGGTTGTAGAAATTTTTCATGTTACTAAATTACCTCCCGTTATGTTGAGATTGCTATTGTTTCTTTCCGCTTCCTTGCATATGCTAGTTTTTTCTTGCTATGATAATTTGTTTGCCTATAAAATGCCTATGCATAGGAAGTATGTTAGACTTAGATGTGTTTGTCACATGTTTTATGATGCTCTATTTGTGCTTCAATTCTTGTCTTTCATGTGGTCATCATTTAAATCTCAATGCCTAGCTAGGGGCGTTAAACGATAGCGCTTGTTGGGAGGCAACCCAATTTTAGTTTTGTTCTTTACTTTTTTGCTCCTGTTTAGTAATAAATAATTTATCTAGCCTCTGGTTAGATGTGTTTTCATGTTTTAATTAGTGTTTGTGCCAAGTAGAACCTTTGGGAAGACTTGTGTGAAGTCAATGCGATCTTGCTGTAGAAAACAGAAACTTTTGCACTCACGAGAATAGCTGTCATGTTTTACAGAGGAGTGATTTTAGGTTGATTATTTTTGCAGAAGATTAATAGATAAATTTCTCACGTCCACCAATTTATTTCAGAATTGTTGGAGTTACACAAGTATTCAAAACTTACAGATTACTACAGATTATTCTGTTTTTACCAGATTCTGTTTTTCGTGTGTTGTTTGCTTATTTTGATGAATCTATGAGTAGTATCGGGGGGTATGAACCATAGAGAAGTTGGAATACAATAGGTTTTACACCAATATAAATAAAGAATGAGTTCATTATAGTACCTTGAAGTGGTGATTTATTTTCTTATACTAACGGAGCTCATGAGATTTTCTGTTGAAGTCTTGTGTTGTGAAGTTTTCATGTTTTGGGTAAGGATTTGATAGATTTTGGAATAAGGAGTGGCAAGAGACTAAGATTGGGGATTCCCAAGGCACCCCAAGGTAAAATTCAAGGACAACCAAAAGCCTAAGCTTGGGGATGCCCCGGAAGGCTTCCCCTCTTTCGTCTTCGTCTATCGGTAACTTTACTTGAGGCTATATTTTTATTCACCACATGATATGTGTTTGCTTGGAGCGTCTTGTATGATCTGACTCTTTTCTTTTTAGTTTACCACAATCATCCTTGCTGTACACACCTTTTGGTAGAGACACGCATGAATCGTGATTTATTAGAATACTCTATGTGCTTCACTTATATCTTTTGAGCTAGACAATATTGCTCTAGTGCTTCACTTATATCTTTTTAAAGCACGACAATGGTTTTATTTAATAGAAATTGTTGATCTCTCATGATTCACTTATTTTATTTTGAGAGTCTTTTAGAATGGCATGGTATTTTTCTTTGGTTATAAAATTAGTCCTAATATGATGGGCATCCAAGATGGGTATAATAAAAACTTTCATATAAAGTGCATTGAATACTATGAGAAGTTTGATTCTTTATGATTGTTTTGGGATATGAAGATGGTGATATTAAAGTCATGCTAGTAGAGTAGTTGTGAATTTTAGAGATACTTGTGTTAAAGTTTGTGATCCCATAGCATGCACGTATGGTGAACCGTTATGTGATGAAGTTGGAGCATGATTTATTTATTGACTGTTTTCCTTATGAGTGGCGGTCGAGGACAAGCGATGGTCTTTTCATACCAATCTATCCCCCTAGTAGCATGCATGTAGTACTTCATTTCAATAACTAATAAATTTTTGCAATAAGTATGTGAGTTCTTTATGACTAATGTTGAGTCCATGGATTATACGCACTCAAACCCTTCCACCATTGCTAGCCTCTCTAGTAACGCGCAACTTTTGCCGGTACCATACACCCACCATATACCTTCCTCAAAAAAGCCAGCATACCTACCTATTATGGCATTTCCATTGCTATTTTGAGATATATTGCCATGCAACTTTCCACCGTTCCGTTTATGACACGCTCCATCATTGTCATATTGCTTTGCATGATCATGTAGTTGACATCGTATTTGTGGCAAAGCCACCTTTCATAATTCTTTCATACATGTTACTCTTGATTTGTTGCACATCCAGGTACACCGCCGGAGGCATTCACATAGATTCATATTTTGGTCTAAGTATTGAGTTGTAATTCTTGAGTTGTAAGTAAATAAAAGTGTGATGATCGTCATTATTAGACCATTGTCCCATGTCAGGAAAGGATGATGGAGACTATGATTCCAACACAAGTCGGATGAGACTCCGGACAAAAAAAGAGGCCATAAAAAAAGAGAAAAGGCCCAAATAAATAATAATAATACTAATAATAATAATGAGAGAAAAAGAGAGAAGGGGCAATGCTACTATCATTTTTACGCACTTGTGCTTCAAAGTAGCACCATGATTTTCATGATAGAGAGTCTCCTATGTTGTCACTTTCATATACTAGTGGTAATTATTCATTATAGAACTTGGCTTGTATATTCCAATGATGGGCATCCTGAAAGTACCCTAGGTCTTTATGAGCAAGCAAGTTGGATGCACACCCACTTAGTTTATTTTTGAGCTTTCATACACTTATAGCTCTAGTGAATCCGTTGCATGGCAATCCCTACTCACTCACATTGATATCTATTGATGGGCATCTCCATAGCCCGTTGATACGCCTAGTTGATGTGAGACTATATTCCTCTTTTTTGTCTTCTCCACAACCATCCTTCTATTCCACCTAGTGCTATGTCCATGCCTCACGCTCATGTATTGTGTGAAGATTGAAAAAGTTTGAGAACATCAAAAGTATGAAACAATTGCTTGGCTTGTCATCGGGGTTGTGCATGATTAAATACTTTGTGTGATGAAGATAGAGCATAGCTAGACTATATGATTTTGTAGGGATAGCTTTCTTTGCCCATGTTATTTTGAGAAGACATGACCGCTTTGTTAGTATGCTTGAAGTATTATTATTTTTATGTCTATATTAAACTTTTGTCTTGAATCTTTCGAATCTCAACATTCATGCCACAATAGAAGAAAATTACATGAATAAATATGCCAGGTAGCATTCCACATCAAAAATTCTGTTTTTATCATTTACCTACTCGAGGACGAGCATGAATTAAGCTTGGGGATGCTTGATACGTCTCCAACGTATCTATAACTTTTTTGATTGTTCCATACTATTATATTATCTGTTTTGGATGTTTAATGGGCTTTAATAAGTTATTTTATATTATTTTTGGGACTAACCTATTAACCAAGGGCCAAGTGCTAGTTTCTGTTTTTTTCCTATTTTAGAGTTTTGCAAAAAAGGAAGACCAAACGGAGTCCAAACGGAATGGAACCTTCGCGATGATCTTTCTTGGACCGAAAGCAAACCAGAAGACTTGGAGATGAAGTCGGAAAGGCAACGAGGCAGCCACGAGACAGGAGGGCATGCCCCCACCCTTGTGGGCCCCTCGTAGCTCCACCGACCTAGTTGTTTCGCCTATATATACTCTTATACCCTAAAAATATCAGGGGGAGCCACGAAACCACTTTTCCACCACCGCAACCTTCTGTACCCGTGAGATCCCATCTTGGGGCCTTTTCCGGCATCCTGTCGGAGGGGGATTCGATCACGGAGGGCTTCTACATCAACACCACGACCTCTCCGATGAAGCGTGAGTAGTTTACCATAGACCTTCGGGTCCATAGTTATTAGCTAAATGGCTTCTTCTCTCTTTTTGATTCTCAATACCAAGTTCTCCTTGATATTCTTGGAGATCTATTCGATGTAATGTACTTTTGCGGTGTGTTTGCTGAGATCCGATGAATTGTGGATTTATGAACAAGATTATCTATGAATATTATTTGGTTCTTCTCCAAATTCTTATATGCATGATGTGATATCTTTGCAAGTCTCTTCGAATTATCTGTTTAGTTTGGCCTACTAGATTGATCTTTCTTGCAATGGAAGAAGTTCTTAGCTTTGGGTTCAATCTTGCGGTGACCTTTACCAATGATAGTAGGGGCAGCAAGGCACGTATTGTATTGTTTCCATCGAGGATAACAAGATGGGGTTTTCATCATATTGCTTGAGTTAATTCCTCTACATCATGTCATCTTGCTTAATGCGTTACTCTGTTCTTTATGAACTTAATACTCTAGGTGCATGCTGGATAGCGGTCGGTGTGTGGAGTAATATTACTAGATGCATGCAGGAGTCGGTCTACTTGACACGGACGTGATGCATATGTTCATGATCATTGCCTTGGATGTCATCATAATTATGCGATTTTCTATCAATTGCTCGGCAGTAATTTATTCACCCATCGTAATATATGCTATCTCAGCAGAAGCCACTAGTGAAACCTATGGCCCCCGGGTCTGTTTTCTTTATTATTGAATCTTGTTTACATCTTGCTAGTTTCCGATCTACTATTTTGCAATATTTACTTTCCAATATATACAACCAAAAATACCAAAAATATTTACTTTACCATTTATCTAGCTCTATAAGATCTCACTTTTGCGAGTGACCATGAAGGAACTGACAACCCCTTTATCGCGTTGGTTGCAAGTTCTTGATTGTTTGTGCGGGTGTTCGGTGACTTGTGCATCGTCTCCTACTGGATTGATACCTTGATTCTCAGAACTGAGGGATATACTTACGCTACTTTGCTGCATCACCCTTTCCTCTTCAAGGGAAAACAAACGCAAGCTCAAGAGGTAGCACTCTCATATGCATTATTGTTGATCTAACAAAGAGCCATTTTACATTGTCTTCTCCTGTTGAATAAAATGCTTGGAGATTCCAGCTTAGTCCATGGTACTCTTGCACTATTATACTTTTCATATGTTTGGTTGTGAAAGTGAAAGGCAATAATGACGACACTTGATGAACTGGCCGTGGCAGAGAGAAACGGTATGAACTCGACTTGTTCTGTTTGTGTAAATATGTTTGACCTAGTATCCATGATTTAGCTCATTATGATTAAACATGTTTGCAATGACAGTTAGATATTATAGTTTCTCATGCCATGCTTAAGTAGCTAGGAGTGGATAATGATTTGCCTCGTATGTCAACATTGCATTAAAATGATTGTGATGTAGTATGATGATATGGTATCCTCCTCTGAATGTTCAAGTGTCTTGACTTGGGACATGTTCATGCATGTAGTTGAATCAAAACCAACATAGCCTATGATATTTATGTTCATGGTGTTTATATTCTACTCATGCTAGTGTCCAATGTTACTTGTGCATAATGCATGTTCATGACCGTTTTTGCTCCCTAGCTGGCCGCTTCTCAACCTATTTGCTAGCCTTCGCCTATACTAAGTGGGAATTCTGCTTGTGCATCAAAAACCTTGAACCCAAGTTATTCCAGATGAGTCCACCATACCTACCTATATGCGGCATTACCCTGCCGTCCTAAGTAAATTTGCATGCGCCATCTCTGAAAACATCAAATAAATATCCTTTTTGTCTGCTTGGATTGTTCATGGAACGACACGAGTTAGTCAGTACCTTCCATGCTAAGCAGATTTGTAAGTGCATCTAGTGCCACCCCTAGTTGGTTTTGGAGTATTGACGACAAACCTGGTTGAGGGACTAATGTGTTTGTGAGAATTGCAGGATAACACAGGTAGTAGTCCCTCATTGATTCGGTTTACTTACCGGAGATGACCCCTAAAAATGTGTGAAGACATTAAAGACAATGGTGGTCTGTGAAGATATTCACATTGAAGACTATGACATGAGAAGACATTGAGTGAAGACTATGGAGCACGAAGACTTAGTGGTTTCGTTGTTTCCTTTTCTTCTTTGTTGAGTCATAGGAACCACCGCACTATTAAGTGGGGTCTAAGTGAACAAAGTCAGAGTGACTGAAGTGATGCTCAACCAAATCCTATGTCTTCGAGCAAAGACAATGAGAGCAAATCTTATCCAGAGTCGGATAAGTCAGCTTTACTTGTAGCCAAAGTCAAGCTGCCGCGTGTGTTAGAAATCTGACCGTTGCGACATGTGTCAGTTCCTTAGTGACCCAGGGTCATTTTGGACAAATCAGGTCGGGTTGCCAAGTGGCTATAAATAGCCCACCCCCTACACCATAAATTGGTGGCTGCTCAGAGTTAGATACGGCTTTTGTCATTTGAGAGCAACCCACCTCCGAAGCCTTTGAGAGAGAGAATCCTTGCGAGGACAAAGCCCAAACCACCCAGAGCCCAGAGAGTGTTTGGCATCACTGAAGTCTTTCTGTCCGCGTGATCTGAATACTTGTTACACTTGAGGACTGTGAATCCTCCAGCCGGTTAGGCGTCGCGTTCTGAGCATCCAAGAGTCATTGTGGATTGCCGGTGAACGAAGTCTGTGAAGGTTTGGAAGTCTACCTTGAAGACTTACCAGAGTGATTGGGCGGCGACTAGGTGTCCTTAGCTCAAGGGGAATAAGGTGAAGACGCGGTCTTCTGAGTTAAATCTCAGCCGCCCTAACCAGACGTACAGTTGTCACAGCAACTGGAACTGGTCGAACAAACCACTGCCTTCCTGAAGCTACTGGTTCTATCTCTCACTTCTCTTTACTTATAGTTTGTCTTCGTGAAGTCATTGCCTGCTCGCATAATCTGTTTGACTTCACTGTTTGACTACTTGTCCTGATTGGCTTCATACTATCTTCCACCCTGATCCTTACTACCTAGCTGCTAATAGTCTTCATGCTTTCACTTCATTGAATACTTGACTATGGCTTGTCTAGTGTAGTCAACCTTCCGCTGCATACGAATAGTGTTGTTTCTCTTGTTTGTCTTTGAAACTCCCATGTTTTGAAGTCTTCCATAAAAATCGCCTATTCACCCCACCCTCTAGTCGATAACTAGCACTTTCAGGATTATTCTCGGGACGAGTGTTTATTCAATCGCCGCTGCACGAGAAAGGGGAGGTAATAGGGATTCCCAGTCCCAAACTGCAAACAGAAAAGAGCTTACAAATAATCAAATAAAAACTCCTATAGAGTCATAACCTTTACTTTATCGCTTGGGAACCGCTACTAGTGTTTTTAGCATGGAAGATATTGATAACTGATGGTCGCGAAGTAAACAAGAAGGGTGCATTTCTCACAATATCATTTACCTCTGTTTTAAAAACTTGAGCTCTGGCACCACTGCAAATCACTGCTTCCCTCTGTGAAGGGACTATCTATTTACTTTTATGTTGTGTCATCACCTTCTAAAATAAGCGCCAGAACCTGAGAGCACTGTTGTCATGCTTATGCATCGTATGTAGCTAATGTTGGGTGCATCATGACTGGATCTTTTCTACCATGAATTACATTGTTTAGTCGCTGCTTGAACTTTGGAGGTGCTCTGCATTTATATTTTGCGGTCTCAGAAAGGGCTAGCAAGATACCACTATTATCATATTATATCATGGTTGTTTTGATAACATGTTGCTGTTTGAGATATCTTATTATTGCTCGCTAGCTGATTACGTCATTTATTTGAGTTAATATAATTTTTAGAGTTATTGTCGACATGGTTAGTTATAATATTGGCTGAAAACATGGATGTTGTTTAAGCTTATTTATGCAAACAAGAGCAAAAGAGTTCGTAAATTTTTCTCTTTTTCACTTTCAGTTTATCAACTGAATTGCTTGAGGACAAGCAAAGGTTTAAGCTTTGGGGAGTTGATACGTCTCCGATGTATCTACTTCTCCTAACACTTTTCCTCTTATTTTGGACTCTAATTTGCATGATTTGAATGAAACTAACCCGGACTGATGATGTTTTCAGCAGAACTATCATGGTGTTGTTTTTGTGCAGAAATAAATGTTCTCGGAATGGAATGAAACTTTGCGATGATTTTTTATATAATAAAAGAGAATTTCTGGAGCCAAGAACCATCGGAGGGGGGCACCATGGTGGGCACAACCTGGTGATCCTTCAGACCCTGAAACCGACGCTATAAAATCCTATTTTTCCAGAAAAAATCAGGGAGAAAGAATTATCGTGTTCTACAAGACGGAGCCGCCGCCGTCTCCTATTCTTCATCGGGAGGCCAGATTTGGAGTCCGTTTGGGGCTCCAAAGAGGGGGATCTTCGATCTTCGTCATCACTAACCCTTTCCCATCACCAATTCCATGATGCTCCCCACCGAGAGTGAGTAATTCCTTCATAGGCTCTCTAGTCGGTGAGGAGTTGGATGAGATTCATCATGTAATCTAGTTAGTTTTGTTAGGGCTTGATCCCTAGTATCCACTATGTTCTGAGATTGATGTTGCTAGGACTTTTCCATGCTTAATGCTTGTCACTTTGGGCCTGAGTGCCATGATACCAGATCTGAACCGTTTATGTATCGCCATTATATCTATGTTCTAGATCCGATCTTGCAAGTTATTGTCACCTACTATGTGTTATGATCCGGCAACCCTGGAGTGACAATAGTCGGGACCACTCCCGATGATAACCGTAGTTTGAGGAGTTCATGTATTCACCATGTGTTAATGCTTTGTTCCGGTTCTCTATTAAAAGGAGGCATTAATATCCCTTTGTTTCCAATAGGACCCCGCTGCCACGGGAGGGTAGGACAAAAGATGTCATGCAAGTTCTTTCCTTAACTGTCACATGATGAATATCATCCAACAAATCATCGATCCAATGCCTACGATTCTCCTACATATTGATCTTGCTAAGCTACTACTGCTAACTGTTGCACTTGCTACAAAATCACTGCTATCACTGTTACCGTTACTATTGCTTTTGCTACTATTATCAAAACTATCATACAACTTTGCTACTGATCACTTTGCTGCATATAAGTAATCTCCAGGTGTGGTTGAATTGACAACTTAGCTGCTAATACTTACCAATATTCTTTGGCTCCCCTTGTGTCGAATCTATAAATTTGGGTTGAATACTCTACTCGAAAACTGTTGTGATCCCCTATACTTGTGGGTTATCAACGACCTAGGTGCTTGTCACTTTTAAACCCGTCCAGCATCACCTGCCCGATGTACTTCAAATATACTAACAAGTCGCTGTTACATGTTATGCAGCTGGCAAAAACTACAAGGACGATGTTTCTTTTGGATCTAACAGCTTGGCCAACCAAGATCCTGGACAAAGGCATTGCTATGATCTTGTATGTGCGTCTCTCTCTCTTGTATTGTTGTGTGCCTGCCAGCGTGCTTTGCTAGGATTTTCAACTAGTAATCCATTTGTGTAGACAATGATTTTTACTAATGGCTGCTAAATTAGCTATGTAGATGTCATACATGATACTCCCTCCGTTCCTAAATATAAGTCTTTCTAGAGATTCCACTCTAGGCTACATACAGAGTGAAATTGGTGGATCTACACTCAAAAATGCATCTATATACATCTGCATGTGGTCCATACTGGAATCTCTACAAAGACATATATTTAGGAACATAGGTAGTACATTACGCAAAATCATAGGTGGCATGTAGGAATTCCAGTGCACTACATTAGGCTCACTTATAGTGCCTGCTAGTCCAACACACAGAGTCATGGCTAGTTTATGCTACGCACACAATCGTTAATTGGTGGTGCAAATATGCGCAAGGGATATGCAATGCATTATCCTGCATAGATGTCTGAAATTAGCCGTGTCAACTTGCATATAGGGTTATGCAATGAAAAGGTACAAGATGTATGTGGCAATTTCATGGAACATCGCAAAAAAGGAGAGGCAACGATGAGCCAATACAGTGTGCTATGGTAGGTCACTCCGGCCCAGTTCTTTTGCAGGATTCTCCTAGAATCTGCCCCTCTCTAGCTTCTCCTAGAATCTTTGACCCACTTTTGTTTTAGAATTCTACATAATTAGACCCTAACTAGATAGGATTGTAAAACAAATGGGGCTCAAAGATTCAGGGAGAATTTGGGTAGGGTTCAGATTCTGGGAGAATCTGGCAAAAGAACATTGCAGTCATCATGGCATGTCATTTGTATATTAGTTCTATTGGCCAAGTTTCTTAGGGACAGTTATTTTGAGTTATCCTAAGAAAATAAGCACCTTTGAATAGAAGCTCCAGGTAATAAGCCAAGCAGTTCTTTTCATTGCCTGCCTTTTCAGCTTATCTGTGGTATGATCAGTGAAAAGTCTAGACTGCAGTATATTTTGTCATTTTGCTGCCCATATGAAAACCCCAGTGCAGTAATTAATATGATAGGAAAACAAACCTATTTGTTCAAAATGCAAATACAAATATACCATCTACTTGGCACAATCTACTTTGGTCAATGTCTTCCATAGAGATCCCATTGCCTAATTTAAACGAAGAACATGAAGGAAATATGCCCTAGAGGCAATAATAAAGTTTTTATTTTGTATTTCCATATTCATGATAAATGTTTATTATTCAAGCTAGAATTGTATTAACCGGAAACTTGATACATGTGTGAATACTTATACAAAACACCGTGTCCCTAGTATGCCTCTACTACACTAGCTCGTTGATCAAAGATGGTTAAGTTTCCTAGCCATGGACATGGGTTGTCATTTGATAAATGGGATTACATCATTAGTGGAATTATGTGATGGACAAGACCCATCCATTAGCTTAGCATAATGATCGTTCAGTTTTATGGTTACTGCTTTCTTCGTGTCAAATATGTATTCCTCCGACTATGAGATTATGCAACTCCCGGACACCAGAGGAATGCCTTGTGTGCTATCAAATGTCACAACTTGACTCGGTGATTATAAAGATGCTCTATAGGTATCTCCGAAGGTGTTTGTTTGGTTGGCATAGATCAAGATTAGGATTTATCACTCCGAGTTTCAAAGAGATGTCTTTGGGCCCTCTCGGTAATGCACATCATATGAAGCCTTGCAAGCAATGTGACTAATGAGTTAGTTACGAGATGATGCACAACGAAACGATTTTAGAGACTTGCCGGTAACGAGATTGAACTAGGTATGAGGATACCGACGATCGAATCTCGGGCAAGTAACATACCGATGACAAAGGGAATAATGTATGATGACATTGCGGTTCGCCCGATAAAGATGTTCGTAGAATATATGGGAACCAATATGAGCATCTAGGTTCCGCTATTGGTTATTGACCGGAGAGGTGTCTCAGTCATGTCCACATAGTTCTCGAACTCGTAGGGTCCGCACGCTTAAAGTTCGATGACAATAGGTATTATATGAGTTATGTGTTTTGTTGACCAAAGGTTGTTAGGAGTCCCGGATGAGATTACTGACATGATGAGGAGTCTCGAAATGGTCGAGAGGTAAAGATTGTTATATTGGAAGGTTATATACGGACACCGGAATGGTTCCGGAAAGATTCGGGAATTTTTCGGAGTACCAGGAGGTTACCGGAACCCCCCGGGAAAGTTAATGGGCCTCATGGGCCATAGTGGAGAGGAGGAGGCAGGCCATAAGAGGTGGTGCGCGCCCCCCATGGCAGTCCAAATTGGACAATGGGTGGGGGCGCGGCCCCCTTTCCTTCTCCCTCTGCCCCTCTTTCCCCTTTCCCCTCTCCGTTGGAAGGAAGGGGGGAGCGGACTAGGACTAGCAGTCCTAGTGGGACTCCCCCCACTTGGCGCGCCCCTAGGGCCGGCCGGCCTCCCCTCTCCTCCTTTATATATGGGGGCAGGGGGCACCCCAAAGGAACATCAATTGTCTTAGCCATGTGCGGTGCCCCCTCCACCGTTTACTCCTCCGATCATATTGTTGTAGTGCTTAGGCGAAGCCCTGCACGGATCACTTGACCAACACCGTCATCATGCCATCGTGTTGACAGAACTCATCGACTCCTTCGTGCCTCTACTAGATCAAGAGTTCGAGGGACGTCATCGAGCTGAACGTGTGCAGAACTCAGAGGTGTCATACGTTTGATACTTGATCGATTGATTCGAGAAGACGTTCGACTACATCAACCGCGTTAAGTTAACGCTTCCACTTTCGGTCAACGAGGGTACGTGGACACACTCTCCCCTCTTGTTGCTATGCATCTCCTAGATAGATCTTGTGTGAGCGTAGGAATTTTTTTGAAATTTCATGCTATGTTTCCCAACAGTGGTTTCAGAGCCAGGTCTATGTGTAGATGATATGCACGAGTCCAACACAAAGAGTTCTGAGCGGTGATTGTCATACTGCTTACCACCAATGTCTTATTTTGATTCAGCGGTATTGTTGGATGAAGCTGCCGGGACCAACCTTACATGACTGCATTCATGAGACCGGTTCCACCGACAGACATGCAACTAGTTTTGCATAAAGGTGGCTGGCGGGGGTTTGTTTTTCCAACTTTAGTTGAATCAAATTTGACTGCGGCCGGTCCTTGTGAAGGTTAACACAACAAATTTGATAAATCACCATTGTTGTTTTTGTGCCGTAGGTATGTACGGTTCATGCTAGAAGCCCGTAGCAGCCACGTAAAACTTGCAACAAACAAAGTATATGACGTCTAACTTGCTTTGGCAGGGCATGTTGTGATGTGATATGGTCAAGACATGATGTAATATAAGGATTGTTGTATGAGATGATCATGTTTCGGCAACTGGCAGGAGCCATATGGTTGTCGCTTTATTATATGAAATACAAACGCTATGTAATTGCTTTACTTTGTCACTAAGCGGTAGCGATAGCCGTAGAGGCAATGGTTGGCAAGACGACCACGACACTACGATGGAGATCAAGGTGTCAAGCCGGTCACGATGGAGATCATGATGTGGTGGTTGTGGAGAAGACAAAAACAAGGAGATAGTCTCACATCAACTAGGTGTATCAACGGGCTATGGAGATGCTGAAAGTGCAACTATCCCTAGGTGGTTTTGGTAATTCATAACAACATATAGCTCATTGAGCTAATGCTATTCCAAGACTATTATTTTAGGAAAGCTCAATGAATGGCATGGCATGGATGATGAAAGTGGATCCCTCAAAATACTAAGGACAAAGGATTGGCTCAAGCTCAATAGCTCAAGACTCTTCATTTTATATTTTAGTGATCCAAGATCACACTAAGTCTATAGGAAAAGCCAATACTATCAAGGAGGGATGAGGTGTTGCTTAATGAGCCTCTTGCTTCATGTGCTTAGTGATATGCTCCAAAACCCTCAACTACTTTCTCACATCCACAAATGACCTAAACCCAAAGCCAAAATCGATCACACCGATTCTTCCTATCCAGCGCCACTGATTTCAAATGTCATAGCCACTGCCACAAACCCTAGGAAAATCGGTTCTACCGATAGGGATCTCGGTCTCACCGAGATGGGATTGTAATCTCTCTGTTTCCCTTCATAATGTTTCAGTCAAACCAAAGTGAGCGATCGGTCCCACCGAGATTGCAATGTAAACTCTCTGTTTCCCTTTTGTAACATTTCGGTCTCACCGAAAAGAGCAAATCGGTCCCACCGAGTTTACCTGACCAACTCTCTGGAAAGCTTATTACCAAAATCGGTCTCACCGAGTTTGTGTAATCGGTCTTATCGAGATTACGTTATGCCCAAACCCTAACCGAATCGGTCTTACCGAGTTGCATGTCAGTCCCACCGAAAATCACTAACGGTCACTAGGTTTACTAAATCGGTCCGACCGAGTCTGTTGAATCGGTCCCACCGAGTTTGGTAAATTGTGTGTAACTGTTAGATTTTGTGTGGAGGCTATATATACCCCTCCACCTCCTCTTCATTCGTGAAGAGAGCCATCAGACTAAACCTACACTTCCAACTTACCATTTCTGAGAGAGAACCACCTACTCATGTGTTGAGGCCAAGATATTCCATTCGTACCATATGAATCTTGATCTCTAGCCTTCCCCAAGTTGCTTTCCACTCAAATCTTCTTTCCACCAGATCCAAATCCTATGAGAGAGAGTTGAGTGTTGGGGAGACTATCATTTGAAGCACAAGAGCAAGGAGTTCATCATCAACGCACCATTTATTACTTCTTGGAGAGTGGTGTCTCCTAGATTGGCTAGGTGTCACTTGGGAGCCTCCGACAAGATTGTGGAGTTGAACCAAGGAGTTTGTAAGGGCAAGGAGATCGCCTACTTCGTGAAGATCTACCGCTAGTGGGGCAAGTCCTTTGTGGGCGACGGCCATGGTGGGATAGACAAGGTTGCTTCTTCGTGGACCCTTCTTGGGTGGAGCCCTCCGTGGACTCATGCAACCGTTACCCTTCGTGGGTTGAAGTCTCCATCAACGTGGATGTACGATAGAACCACCTATCGGAACCACGCCAAAAACATCTGTGTCTCCAACTGTGTTTGAATCCTCCAAACCCTTCCCTTTACTTTCTTGCAAGTTGCATGCTTTAATTTCCGCTGCCTATATACTCTTTGCATGCTTGCTTGAATTGTGTGATGATTGCTTGACTTGTCCTAAGATAGCTAAAGTCTGCCAAACTCTAAAATTGGAAAAAGGTTAAGTTTTTAATTGGTCAAGTAGTCTAATCACCCCCCCCCCCTCTAGACATACTTCAAGGTCCTACAAGTGGTATCAGAGCATTGGTCTCCATTTGCTTTGATTTCCATAGCTTTTGGTGGTCATAGCCTTGGTTTCAGAACCTAGGAGAGTATGGCGTCCAGCGAGGGAAATTATCACCGTAGAGGTCCTTACTTTGATGGTACTAATTTTGCTCGTTGGAAGCATAAGATGAAAATGCATATTCTCGGACATAACCCCGCCGTTTGGGCAATTATTTGTATTGGCTTGCAAGGTGAATTCTTTGATGGGAGCCGAACCGTGAAGCTAATGCGGAAGAATTGAAGATGCTGCAATACAACGCTCAAGCTTGTGATATCATCTTCAACGGATTGTGCCCCGAAGAATTCAACAAAATTAGCCGTCTTGAGAATGCAAAGGAAATTTGGGACACTTTGATTGATATGCACGAAGCTACCGAATCCGTCAAGGAATCCAAGTTGGATGTGCTCCAAAGTTAGCTTGACAAGTTCAAAATGAAGGATGGTGAAGGTGCCACTGAAATGTACTCTAGGCTTGCTCTTATTACAAATGAGATTGCCGGCTTAGGGAGTGAAGAGATGACCGACAGATTCATCATCAAGAAGATCCTAAGAGCATTGGATGGAAAGTATGATACCGTGTGCACATTGATCCAAATGATGCCAAACTACAAAGATCTCAAGCCAACGGAAGTCATTGGAAGGATTGTTGCTCATGAGATGTCACTCAAGGATAAGGAGGAACTTCACAACAAGTCAAGTGGTGCTTACAAAGCCTCAAGTGAAGCCCCCACATCATCAAGTGAGAAACAAACCTTCAATGAAGAATTGAGCTTAATGGTGAAGAACTTCAACAAATTCTAAAAGAGTAGAAGCAAAGAAAGAAGCTCCAAGTCAAGGTCTTACCATGACAAAAGATCTTCTAGTCGAGAGCGAAATTGCTACAATTGTGGGAGGCCTGGACACTATTCCAATGAGTGTACGGCACCCTACAAAAGAAGAGAAGATTCTCCAAAAAGAAGAAGTAGAAGAGAAGAATCACCACCAAGAGAGAGGAGGAGTAGAGATGATCATTATGAACGAAGAACCTCAAGGAGAAGCAAAGATTCGGAAAGGAAGGACAAATCATCAAGGAGCTACACAAAACGAAGACATCAAGATCATGTTGGTGAATGGGTTTCCGGCTCTGACTCCGACAAGAACTCCGAGAGAAGCTATCACTCCGACTCCGAATATACTAAAGATGAAGGTGTTGCCGGTCTAGCACTTGTGTCAACCAACTCCTACGACATATTTGATTCACCAAATGAAGGAATTGGAAGATGCTTCATGGCCAAAGATCCAAAGGTAACACATTCTGAGTATGTTGATTTCAATAGTGATGAAGATGACTTGCTTGCGGATGATGATTTACTTATTGACAACTCTAGTGATGAATACTATGATGAAACGTCAATTAATCATGCTAAACAAGATAAAACGAATGACAATGATAAGGAGAAGATTGACCTTCTAACTAATGAACTAAACACTCTTAAGTTAGCTCATGAAACTATCTTCGAAAATCATCGAGACTTTTAAGGGCTCATGAGAAGTTACGCTTTGAAAAGCTCAATCTTGAGCAAGAGCATGAGTTCTTAAAAGCAATCAATGATGATCTTCATAAGAAAAGTTCTTCTTACATTGCCAAGTGTTTACTCCTATCTACTTACATGCCTCAAGTCAAGTCTAGTAACAAGTACAAGAAAGATACTTCCTCTAGTAGTAACAATAATAATGTCAAATCCAATATTGTTGCTTCTAGTAGTTCTCTTGATTCCACTAATGATTCTCTTAGCCAAGTTACACTTGAGCAAGAAAATAGCTTATTGAAGGGAATTATAGAGAAAGGTGTTTACAAGAGCCTTGCCGGGAGTAAGCAATTCGAGGAAATTGTACGCAAGCAAGGAAGACACCGGAAGAATCAAGGTTTTGGTTTTGAACGAAAGTTCAATGCCAATGGAGTTGAGTGGGAAGAAGATCAATACCCCAAGACGAAGTTTGTTCCTCAACAAGAGAAGTATGATCCTACTTCCTTCAAGGGAACACAAGCTCAAGATGATCTTCCACCACAAGACCATAAAGGCAAGGACAAGCTTCAAGAAGAGATTGATGTATTTGAAGAAGCACCTAAGGTCTCGGTCAAGTGGATTCCCAAGACTACGTCAAGTTCTACTTCATCAAGTACAACTACAACTCCAAGGATTCCCATCAAGATGATGTGGATCCCAAAGAAGAAGAACTAGAGAGTTCTTGAGGGTGACTCCGCCAACATTCTTCACTCATATTATTATGGAGAGGACAAGTGCAATCGACTTCCACATCGTGCACTAGTTCAAGGAGTCACAAACCCTCATGTTGGTAAGGCCAGGAACAAGGTAACCTAATGTTTTCATGGACATCATATTGTGTGTGCATCACTCTATGTCTAAGGATATTCTTGTTTGTTCCTTGTGGGACTAACCCATGTAGGTATGTTGAAAGTGCAACTCACTCCAATTTATTGCTCCAAATGATCTACAACAACATTGAGCATCCACATCTTCAACACCTACATGAAGTCACCATCGACAAAACCCAAGGTTAGTTCATCCCTCTAAAAAGGGATCTCACATCTAGGGGGAGCTTAACTCTAAGACTTGAGTCAAAGCAACTCTAATGGTGTGAACACATCAATGCATTATGTAAAAGTGGTAACTCCACTTGGGCTTAAACGATGAGTATGACCTATGATCAAATGTTTATCATTTGACTCCTAAGTCAATATACTCATATATAGATGACCTAGTCATCGCCAATTGTTTGATAGATGCTAGAATTGGTTGTGCATGCTTTGCCACATATTTCATTTGCCATTTTATTATGTGAGCATGTTGGTGCATATTTTACTCATTCAAGGACATCCACTTGTTGTTTTGATTGTTTGGTTCTTCCTTCTTTTGGCCAAGTGGATGGACAAGAATTCCTAAGAACTTTCTCTAGCTATCTATGCTTTTCTCGTCTCAAACTCTATTCATGCTACATCACAAAATTTGATCAAGTCAGATTCGAACCACTCTGTGTGAGGAGCACTCGGATTCCCCGATTCGTCATAGACTTAAACTTCCAAAACTTCTTTGTGGTTCTCGGTCTGACCGATTCCTCCATTTAGGTCCTACCGAGATCACTAAGTCAATCTAGGTTTTCAATCTCAGTGCAACCGATTTGAACTTTTCGGTCACAGCGAGTTGCAGTAACTGAACACAGTTATGCATCCCGGTGCCACCGAGTTGTTCCACTCAGTCACACCTACAGGGTCGGGCTATATATAGTCACGGGCAAAATTTGGAAACTTCTCCGAACCCCTTCGCCCGTGCAATAGCTCGCTCTGCCTCCAAGGTCTCTGGATCGTCTCCTCATCGCCAGCCGCCTCATGTCACTGGTCTCCGCCGCTGTCAACGGAATTCAACCCCGCCGTCGCCGCCATAGCGAGTTCATCGCCAAGCTAGGGTATGGACTCGATCACTGTGCTATCCTCGTCCGATTCCTAGCACATTGTATTCTTATTGATTCTTGCCACGATTGAAACACTCCTATCCAGTCAATGCAATCCGTAGATTAGATGAGATTTGAAAATTTAGGGTTAGGTTTCCGCCGAAACCATCTCGGACCCACCGAGTTGAAAAACTCGGTCCCACTGATTTGGCTTATGCCATTGCACTAGTAACTCTCGGTCTGACCAAGAATTGCTAATCGGTGCGACCGATTTTAGGACTTTGTGAAACCCTAGCAGTCTCGGTGCCACCAAACTGTGTCTCAGTCCAACCGAGTTCATCAGTTTAGGTTCCAAAACTGCTTCGGTATCACCGAGTTTGAAAATCGGTTGATCCGAAATGCTTTCTATGGAAAACTATAACTGAATTTTTGAATCGTTCTTTTGCAAAAATTTCTGCATTTTGTGATGCTCATCCACTCCATCTCATCTATAACTCTTCACAGGGTCAGCAGTCAGAGTTTGCAACATGTCAGACCAGAGTGATAGTCAGAACAGGTCAGAAGGGCAGATGCAAATGAGTGAGGGCACTAGTCCCTCTAGCACTTCAGATGAAGGCAGCAGGAGCAGTCCTAGCAACCTGCCTAAGGCTGCTACCAGGCAAAGGAAGAAGAGAACCTCAGACTCTGAAGATGAGGATTATAGAGCTGAAGAGGATGAAGCTACTTCCAAGAAGGTAGTGCACAAGAAGGTGCTTAGTTCAACTGCAGTAAAGCCAAGCATGAAGATCAAAAGGCCTGCAGGAAGACAACCAATGTCCAGAGCCAGAGCATCAACTCAACTGCCTGAGATGCCTGAAGAGCCAGCTGCTGAAGGAAAGAAAAGGAAGGAAAGGGTCAAGAAGACCATGGCCAGAGTTGTTGGGCAACCTTCCATGATGGAAGAAGAAGAGCTTGCTGCACCAGCACCAAAGGCACCAAAGATTATGGGAGATGCTATTAAATCAGGGGCTGCAACATCTAAGCCCAAGGAAGCACCCAAAGCTGCCCCCAAGGCCAAGTCTGCACCAAAGAGGAATACCAGGAGTATTCCAGCTGCTGAGAAGAACAAGGCCCCAGTGCCTGAAGTTGGTGAGGAGGAAGATGAAGAAGGACAAGTTCTGAGGAAGCTCAAGCCAAAGATACCAGACCATAATGATGCCCATCATGTAGCTGAGGACATGAACATCAGAAAAGATTCAGGGTTGAGGCTATGGAGGATGGCAGATCCATATGCCACAAGGAGAAGAATTGTTGTTGATTACAGGTTCCATACAAAGGAACAGCAGGACTTCTATGAGACAATCTTGTTGGACAAAAAGCCCATTGTGTGTGATATGAGGTGGGTCGACTGGACCTACATGAAGGAAAATGAAGAACACTATCCAGGAGTACAAGACAGTTTTGTTGCTTGTGGAGTTGCAGATTTTGTTGGGCAGAAGCTCACCAACTGGAATGATGAACTTATCATGCAATTCTACTCCACAGCACACTTCTATCCAGATGGGAGGATAGTTTGGATGTCTGAAGGTACAAGGTACCAGTTAACTGTTGAGAAGTGGGCAAAACTGATAAATGCCCCAAAGGAAAATGATGATGATCTGGATGTATATGCCAAGAAGAAAATGGGACATAATACCATGGCACATATGTACAAGGAGATCCCAGACAAAGCCCTAGAGACTTTCTCTTTTGGATCAGTCCACTTTCTTCTGTCAGGGCTGCCTACAATCAACTGGATCCTAAGGCACACTCTATTGCCTAAGTCAGGTGACCACAACATGATCAGAGGGCATGCAATCAACATGTTGCATTTGTTTGATGTGCCTCAGAAATTCAAGGTCATGAGTCTTATAGTAGAAACCATTAAGAGGACTGCAGCAGATCATAAGAGGAGTTGTGGATATGCCCCGCAGATTCAGGAGTTGATTAACTCAAAGATGGGCACAGGCAAATATCTATTGGATAGGGAACATTTTCCTCTCTATCCAGACTTTGAGGACAATGAGGTTGTCATGAATGAGGATGATCCATCATCAGTTCAAGCTTAAGAGAAGAAGGAGAAGGCAAGGAAGGAGAAGGTTGCCAAGATGCCAACTCAAGAGGAGGCATCTGAGTATTTCTTGAAGAACAAGCAGGAGCAGCTTGGTTACTTGATAGCATCAACACTGAGGATTGAGAAGGGGTTGGCCACCTTAACTCAGAATCAGGAGAGCTTGGAAAGAATCATGGAATAAAAATTCTATGATCTTGATGTCAAGGTAACTGAGATTCAGTCAGTTGTGGAGCAGCTGTAGGATGACATGCAGGAGAGGAAGGGCAAGACTACCACTAATGTATTTCCCAGAGTGCCTAGAGCTCAGAGGTCAGCTGCAGTGCCAGTGTCAGACACTAGAGCAACATCATCTGCACCAGCCACAACTCCTATAGCTCCAGTGCAACCAGCTCCAGCACCAACTCCTCCAGCTCCCTCTACATCAACTGAAGCCATCGTCCAAGGAGCCATCTCTACACCACCAACTGAAGATCAAGCCTGAGAGTCGATCTAGCACTATGCATTTTCTATGAACTTTTTGGTAACTTGTTGCCAAAGGGGGAGAAAAATGTATAGATCATAGGCTTCGAGAGAGAGAGAGTGTTGTTTTTGTTCTCTCTTTCCTTAGGGGGAGCTCTTGCTTATCACATACTTCTCAAAGCGACGATGTTTTTCAATCTTATTATCATTTGTCGAAGCTTTGATCTATATGTTGTCATCAATTACCAAAAAGGGGGAGATTGAAAGTGTAACTATCCCTAGGTGGTTTTGGTAATTCATAACAACATATAGCTCATTGAGCTAATGTTATTTCAAGACTATTATTTCAGGAAAGCTCAATGAATGGCATGGCATGGATGATGAAAGTGGATCCCTCAAAATACTAAGTACAAAGGATTGGCTCAAGCTCAATAGCTCAAGACTCTTCATTTTATATTTTAGTGATCCAAGATCACATTGAGTCTATAGGAAAAGCCAATACTATCAAGGAGGGATGAGGTGTTGCTTAATGAGCCTCTTGCTTCATGTGCTTAGTGATATGCTCCAAAACCCTCAACTACTTTCTCACATCCACAAATGACCTAAACCCAAAGCCAAAATCGGTCACACCGATTCTTCCTATCCGGCGCCACCGATTTCAAATGTCATAGCCACTGCCACAAACCCTAGGAAAATCGGTTCTACCGATAGTGATCTCGGTCTCACCGAGATGGGATTGTAATCTCTCTGTTTCCCTTCATAACGTTTCGGTCAAACCGAAGTGAGCGATCGGTACCACCGAGATTGCAATGTAAACTCTCTGTTTCCCTTTTGTAACATTTCGGTCTCACCGCAAAGAGCAAATCGGTCCCACCAAGTTTACCTGACCAACTCTCCGGAAAGCTTATTACCAAAATCGGTCTCACCGAGTTTGTGTAATCGGTCTTACCGAGATTACGTTATGCCCTAACCCTAACCGAATCGGTCTTACCAAGTTGCATGTCAGTCCCACTGAAAATCACTAACTGTCACTAGGTTTACTAAATCGGTCCGACCGAGTCTGTTGAATCGGTCCCACCAAGTTTGGTAAATTGTGTGTAACGGTTAGATTTTGTGTGCAGGCTATATATACCCCTCCACCTCCTCTTCATTCGTGAAGAGAGCCATCAGACTAAACCTACACTTCCAACTTACGATTTCTGAGAGAGAACCACCTACTCATGTGTTGAGGCCAAGATATTCCATTCGTACCATATGAATCTTGATCTCTAGCCTTCCCCAAGTTGCTTTCCACTCAAATCTTCTTTCCACCAGATCCAAATCCTATGAGAGAGAGTTGAGTGTTGGGGAGACTATCATTTGAAGCACAAGAGCAAGGATTTCATCATCAACGCACCATTTGTTACTTCTTGGAGAGTGGTGTCTCCTAGATTGGCTAGGTGTCACTTGGGAGCCTCCGACAAGATTGTGGAGTTGAACCAAGGAGTTTGTAAGGGCAAGGAGATCGCCTACTTCGTGAAGATCTACCGCTAGTGAGGCAAGTTCTTCGTGGGCGACGGCCATGGTGGGATAGACAAGGTTGATTCTTCGTGGACCCTTCTTGGGTGGAGCCCTTCGTGGACTCGTGCAACAGTTACCCTTCGTGGGTTGAAGTCTCCATCAACGTGGATGTACGATAACACCACCTATCAGAACCACGCCAAAAACATCCGTGTCTCCAACTGTGTTTGAATCCTCCAAACCCTTCCCTTTACTTTCTTGCAAGTTGCATGCTTTAATTTCCGCTGCCTATATACTCTTTGCATGCTTGCTTGAACTGTGTGATGATTGATTGACTTGTCCTAAGATAGCTAAAGTCTGCCAAACTCTAAAATTGGGAAAAGGTTAAGTTTTTAATTGGTCAAGTAGTCTAACCACCGCCCCCCCCCTCTAGACATACTTCAAGGTCCTACAGATGCCCATCAATGGATATCAATGTGAGTGAGTAGGGATTGCCATGCAACGGATGCACTAGAGTGATGTCTGCTGGAACTACGTCGGTATTTCCCCAAATAGGAAGGGATGATGCAGTACATCAATGGTAGGTATTTCCCTTAGTGATGATACCAAGGTTATTGAACCAGTAGGAGAACCTCCCCACACAACGTAAACATCACCTGCACAAAAATAACAAATACTCGCAACCCGGCGTGTTGAAGGGGTTGTCAATCCCTTTCGGGTACGGCGCCTCAAGATAGGCAAATAACATGAGGTGAAAGTGGTAGATAGGATAAATAGATCGCGGAACAAATAAATTGCAGCAAGGTATTTTTGTATTTTTTGGTTTAATAGATCTGAAAATAAATGCAAGGGAAAATAGATCGCAAAGGCAAATATGATGAAAAGAGACCCGGGTGCCGTAGGTTTCACTAGTGGCTTCTCTCGAGAAAAATAGCAAACAATGGGAAAACAATTATTGTTGGGCAATTGATAGAACTTCAAATAATCATGACGATATCCAGGCAATGATCATTATATAGGCATCACGTCCAAGATTAATAGACCGACTCCTGCCTGCATCTACTACTATTACTCCACACATCGACCGCTATCAGGATGCATCTAGTGTATTAAGTTCATGAGAAAATGAAGTAATGAAATAAGAACGATGACATGATGTAGACGAGATCCGTTTATCTATTGCGGAGATATAGATCTCATCTTGTTATCCTTAATTAGTAGCAATGATACATACGTGTCGGTTTCCCTTCTGTCACTGGGATCAAGCACAGTAAGATCGAACCCACTCCAAAGCACCTCTTCCCATTGCAAGATAAATAGATCAAGTTGGCCAAACAAAACCCAAATATCAGAGAAGAAATATGAGGCTATAAGCAATCATGTGTATAAGAGATCAAAGAAGACACAAATAACTTTCATGAATAAAAACATAGATCTGATCATAAACTCAAAGTTCATCAGATCCCAACAAACACACCGCAAAAAGACTTACATCATATGGATCTCCAAGAGACCATTGTATTGATAATCAAGAGAGAGAGAGAGAGAGAGAGAGAGAGAGAGAGATCCATCTAGCTACTAACTACGGACCCGTAGGTCTACAAAGAACTACTCACGCATCATAGGAGAGGCACCAATGGAAGTGGTGAACCCCTCCATGACAGTGTCTAGATTGGATATGGTCACTGCATTCCAGGAGTTCCGTTCCAGTCTTTGCATAGCCGACGCTTTGACTGCGGGGGAGGGGGGGTGTTGAATGTGACATATATGTATTTACATACAATTAATCTTTCTGTAGTCTCTAGCCTTGTATAGTTGACTTGTAGAGATATGGTAGGATTAATTGGCTTGTCACGCAAGACATCTCATGTATATATTGTGACCAACTCCGAGGAATACAATTGAGTTGCATCCCATATCTTTTCTACAAGATTGAACACTTGGACTGGTTGATAAGTTGCCATGTCGGTTTAGTATATGTGTTCAACACTTTTTTGACAATCGTCGCTTTATCTGGTCTCGCGTGAAAAAATAACAAAGTATCATCCACGAATAATAAGTCTGAGATCTCGGGAGCCCTTCTACAAATATTTAGTGCCTCCAAACCCTCCTCCCATATAGCCTTATGCAACAGTGCAGACAAAGCATAAGCCACAAATAGAAATAAAAAGGGGGATAATGGATCACCTTGTCAGAGGCCGCGGGTTGGGGACATTTTATCCAACAATCTCCCATTAAGTTTAACTAAATATTTGACCAAACGAATACAAGCCATAATTCACTTCACCCACTCTGTTAACAAGCCCCTTTGATTAGAGCCTTCTCTAGAAAGTCCCAATCCACTCGGTCATACACCTTTGAAAAATCCAGTTTATAAGGACAATAAGATTGCTCCTCCTTAACTAATTGGATATGAGGTATGCATTCGAAGGCAATAATAGTATTATCCGTAATCAAACGCCATGGGATGAAAGAGCTTTGATTTTTTGATATCAGCTCCATCAACAAGGGACAGAGGCGATTAACCGTGCATTTGGACACCACCTTGTAAATTACATTGCATAAGCTGATTGGCCTAAATTCCTTCGGGTCCGCAAGGGTGGGGACCTTGGGAATAAGAACAATTGCGGTACCGTTAACTCCTTATGGCATATGTCCATTAGCAAAAAACTTTAGCACAGCTTGTGTCACTTCCTCCTTCAAAACTTGCCAATTACATTGAAAAGAACTAGCTGGGAATCCATCTAGACCTGGGGCCTTTATGGGTCCTATTTGAAACAATGCATCAGCCACTTCCTTCTCTGTAAACGGCGCATTGAGAACATCATTCATCTTCTGTGTAACTTTTGTTTTGATGCACTCTAACAATTCATCCGATGATAGTATTGGATCATTTGTGAATAGCTCCTCGAAATATTGATTGCACCACACGCTCCATATCAGTAGGTGTGTCCACCCAAGTGTCGTCGGCCTTACGAAGTTGACGAATAATTTTTTTCCTGGCTCGCCACACTGCCTTCCTGTGAAAGTATTGTGTATTGCGATCACCCTCCATTAGCCAACTTATGCGGGATCTCTAAAGCCACATCATCTCTTCCCGGTACAATAACTCGTCCAGGACAAACATCTTTTCCTGGATCAATGATCTTTCAGCCCTTTGCAACTGCAGGGCCTCCAACTCGGCTCTAAGGCCTTCTATCTATTTAGATACTTGACCAAAATGTTGTTTACTCTACTCAGGTAACTCCATCATATTCTTTAGGTTCTTCTCTACATCTCCTAAGTCCTCAGATTTCCTCTTTGCCCAAGCGTTGGCTATTATGCCTGGGAGGTCGGCATGCCGCTCCCACATTATTTCATATCTGCCGCCGCTCGTACGCCTTGTCGATTCCTGCACCTCCACCTTGTAATGAGAGAACATTTTGCAAATGATACTTTTTTCTATTGCATTGTTCTATAAATGATTGACTTGTATATTCAGTTCAATTGGTCAAATTTACATTTATTCAATGTGATAAAATATATTAAAAAGATGTACAAATATTCAATGTGAAATCCTGATTGAGAGGAAAGTATAAACATGGCTTTGGATTCAGTGATGATAAATATTTAATTTGTAATCTCTCTAGGCCACTTCATACACTACTTTTTATATTGAACACCAATACCGGTGCCTTTTATTTTAAATGGCAAGCATTACATCTATAATGTTGCAGGATCCCCCAACCACAACACAATAGTTGGGATTTTTAATGTTGATGATTTTAGTTATTGTTCAGAAAACAAGGCTGCATCTATGATCAGTGCAAATTTGTTGTTGATAATCTGCTAAGATATAAGCTCCGCTTTTTAGAAAATAAATTGTGTTCCCTTGTTTATATATATAATATGAAACATTTTCATTAAGCTGACCACTATTCATTCATTTCTATAAGTTTCACTTTTGATTGAAGCTTAAATAACTCTTACTGGTGTATATTCTGTATCTTGATTTTTAATTATATACTCCTAAACTTAGTGTGAATAAATTTATATTCCTAAAGAAGTTAACATGTTACAAATAGTATAAACATTTAAGAGGCACTCAAATAGCTGGCCCGTGCCGGTTGATGACTAGTGTAAGCTAACCTGCAGAATGAACAAGTCCCTTACATGGACTTCGTAGCACCCTAGCAACACTTTACAGCCGAAGCAATCATACAGAACAAAGAGCAAAATGCATACGATCCCTCATAATCATTACTCGAATGTTCAGACCAGGAGAATACCACAACAGATTAATAACACGGCTCAGTATAGATCTCTGAGTGCCGATAGAGTGCAAAAGTGTTGTTTTGATCCTGAGCTCATATGCTCGTGCATGAACAGTAAAATAAAAAAAATCGGAATTTTTTTGTGATGATTGTTCTAACTGCATGCAAAATTTCAGGTCAAAATAACATTCATGGAGGTCTGGGCAAAAATAACAAAATTGATGTTCCAAAATGCTTCTAACAATAGTCTTTTTGGACCATCGATTTTATTTTTTTGGCCCAGGCCTACACGAATGTCATTCAACCTGAAATTTTGCATGCAGTTAGAAAATTCATCAATGTTCATCACAAAAAAAATCAGATTTTTTTTGAATTCTTTTACTATTTTTTACTCCCTCCGTCCCATAATATAAGAACGTTTTTGACACTAGTGTAGTGTTAAAAACGTTCTTATATTTTTAGACAGAGGGAGTACATTTTACTGTTCATGTGAAGCATATGAGCTCGGGATCAAATACTCAATGTCCCGATAGAGTGCTCTTACATCCCCACATGCAACCACCGAAATTAGATCCGGCAGAACCTGGATCCCCATTATACATAGAGCAGTGATCTTGCATAACACACGAGCCAAAAATCATAGAGTACACTGGCTTATTAAACATGCAGGATAGTAGTAGATAGTACACTAGCAAAAATTATACCACTAAATTCGTATTTTCGGTATGAATTCAGTGATATAATTTTTGCTCCCGCCGCAATCGGTCTCGTTGGTTAAATTTACAGTCAAACATAGATCTCGGGAAACGCAGGCGCACTTCAGTGTGGAATGGAGGGAGTAGTAGATAGTAGAACGTTGGGTGCAGGATATAGTAGTAGATGGTAGAACATGCGGTGCAGGATAGATATCCCAGGCATTCACCCATCCGTTCAATCGAATCGACGGACCCCAAGCAAAAAGGTGAGTGCTCCAAGACTGAAGCCAGCACCACAGGCCAAGTCCCTCGTCCCTGCGCCTCTTCTTGTGTTGCTCTATAATCTTCTCCGGTGCTTTTATGCTCCCAAAGAGGAAGGAGAGTGAATGTTAGGATGTATTGCGCAATGAATGAATCAATCAGATGACAATCTTGCATGTCTAGTGCCTTACCGAAACTCTGGGCCAAAGCAGTCGAGGTCAGCATTAGCCGGTGCCTACATGCAGTTGAGTTTGAATCGTTAAAAATGGGAGCAGCTAATGCAGGCTGCTGAAACTAAAATGACATCGATAATTTCATCTAAAAACATCTATTGAGTCTGTCTAGGTCAACAGAGAGATTCTGGACTGGATGCCACATGATGATTTCCAAAAACAAGTACTTCATCCTGTTTGGATGAGTGGTGTTCATTGGTACAGTTTGGTATTTCCAGTTCAAAACCTGAAGCTAAATATAGAAGGTTTAACCAACTTTGGCATCTATCTATCTATCCGAAATCTCAAAATCAAGACTCTAGAAGAACATTCAGAAATTCCAGCAATTGAGACTATATTGCTAATTTAATCACAATAACTATATTGCTAAGAACATGAGGAGACTCGAAGCCATCTGGCTGGTGTCTCTGGTAACAGAAAGAAGATGGATTGCACACGTTGATTCCGATTGCTAATATCAAATTTTAACCCAACAACTTAAGCAGGGCCTATCCATAACTATCCCCGCCTCCATCACTACAAGAAATATGCAACAAACTCCACAGTTATGCCATTAAACAAAACTAGAACTAAAAGCAAAGAAAAAAGGAAATGAACAAACATTCAGGAATAGTTGACCAGTCCTTGGATTGAATATAAAGATTGCACTCTTTCGCAAAAAAGAAGAAACGAATAAAGATTGCACCATTGATTGGTCACGATAGACATTTGCGTCATCCACAAACCATATGATTTGCTCAGCCTTCTCACTCATTTTTCCTGGCTCTGCCAGTGGCAACAGTGGGCTAACCTCAGGATTGGTGCTCTTCTTTCCCAAAGCATTCTCCAATGCAGCCCAAAAGGTTTGCACAAGAAGAACTCTTTGCACAGAAAGGCCAATCGACATTACAAAGGGAACAGGCTTCTCCGCTTCACTTGGAGCTGGCAGGGGCTTATTAGGTACTCCCTCTGTGTGAAAATGCAAGACGTTTTGACAGTTTAAATTGAACTGCCAAAACGTCTTGCTTTTAGAAACAGAGGCAGTAGGATTCTTGCTCCCCCACTACTGGTAAATGTGAGCTGACTAGAAGAATTAACAAGTCACAGATATGAGGCCTTCACAAAACTTCACGGCCAAAGCAATCAGACAGAACATAGAGCAAAATGCATACGAATCATTACTCGAAGGTTGAGACCATGAGAACACCACAACAGATTAACAACACGGCTGAATATAGATCTCTGATAACAACAGATAAGAGTGGCGATAGAATGCCCTTACATCCCACATGCAACCACCGAAATTAGATCCCACAGAACCTGGATCCCCATTGTACATACAGTAGTGATCTTACATAACACACAAGCCAGGAATTACAGAGTACACCGGCTAGTTAAAACATGCATGATATATAGAGTACTAGTAGATAGTAGAACTTGCGGGTGCAGTAGTAGATAGTAGAACATGCGGTGCAGGATAGATATTCCAGTCATTCACCATTGAGCCATCTCCCTTCAACCGAGCCTATGGACCCCAAGTAAAAAGGTGAGTGCTCCAAGACTGAAGCCAGCACCACAGGCCAAGGCCTCATCCCTGCGCCTCTTCCTGTGTTTCTCTACAATCTTGTCCAGTGCCCGGCTTCCAAAGAGGAATGAGAATGAATGTTAGGACGTGTTGCGCAATGAAGGAATCAATCAGACGACAATCTTGCATGTTTTTAGTGCCTTACCGAAACTCTGGGCCGAAGCCGAAGCGGTCGAAGTCAGCATCAGCAGGTGCCTACATGCAGTAGAGTTTGAATCGTTAAAACTGGGGCCGCTGAATGCAAAATGACATGGATAATTTCATTGGTAAAGTTTGGTATTTTCAGTTCAAAACACCAAGCTAAATATACAAGGTTTAACACCAACTTAAAGTTTGGCAGCAACTATCATCAGTCTGTCCGAAATCTCAACATCGTCAGGACTCTCGAACAACATTCAGAAATTCCAGCAATTGAAACTACATTGCTAATTCAATAATCAATGAAAATAGCTAAGAACATCGGGCTGTGGTGTCTCTGGTAACAGAAAGATGATGGATTGCACACGTTGATTCCGATTGCTAATATCATCAAAATTTATTTATTTAACCCAACAACCTAAGCAGCAGGGCCTCCATCACTAGTAGAAGAACATGCAACAGACTCACGTCGACGGATGGATCCGACTAATCGCGCATCGCAACATGTCTTTATCAATCGATTCGATTGCATCAATCAAAGACTCGGAAGGGGGCGAGAAAATCGAGATGGGGAACGAACCGGAGCACGAGAAGAGACGCGAACCCGCTGGACAGCGGCGGGGATCTTCTGCTTCAGCTTGGCGGCCATGGTGCGCAGCGCCATAGCCATACCCTCCACCAACCCAAGCAGATCTGGACGACGGCGGCTAGGGTTTCCTTCTCTCGATCTCCAACACGCCGGATCCTACCCCTTCCTTTTTAAGGCACCCAGCCGCCAAGTGGGCCGACCACCTAACTGACTCGGCCTCGCTCTCACCACCACCACAAAGTTTCCCGTCGCTTCGCTGCAAGTCCACAAAAAACTAGTATACTACTACTATGAAATTACCTTTTTTTTCTTTTTTTTTCCTTTTAATTTTCAAATTCAAATTATGTTCGTGAATCTTGGGAAAAATTCATGAATTTCGAAAAAGATTGCAAATTCAATAAAAATCATGGATATGAAAAAAAGTTTGTGAATTCAAATCGACGTTCACATATTCTCAAGAATTTCAAAATCCATTCACAAATTAGTTTTTTTTTTGCGGATTCAAAAAAAGTTCACCAATTTAAGTAATGTCCGTTGTTCACAAATTCGTAAAATGTTCACTAATTCCGAAAAATGATCGCGGGTTCAAAAATGTTCATGAATTCAAAAACAAATCCTGTTTTTTTTAAAAAAGCCAGTTTGAAGATTGTTCATGACTTTCAAAAACAGGTTTGCAAGCACATATTAAATGTGATCCAGTGTAGCAGCTTTCGCAAGCACATATGATTCAGTGTTACATGCACTTTCTCGTGAATCACTTCCGCGAGAGGTATCATCAAGAGCTTTGTCTTGATTTTTCCACCACAACCTTGCTTGGAGTTAGGAAAGGTTCTTGAATGTGTTTAACCATTGCAGAACAATCGGTGGTGATCTGTACCTTTTGTACACCGACCTCGAGTGCCAACAACAGACCTTCATTGCGTGCCATTGCTTCAAGTGTTTCTGGATCGAACAGATCATCCACTGTTACAGCTGAGGCGCCCAAAAACAACCCCGTATGATCTCGACAAATTGCCGCAAAGGCTACCCTGTCCTGATTACGTGGGATTGCAACATCGACATTCATTTTCACCCATTCAACTTCTGGGTGTACCCACTTGTTTAGCCGGACACTAGAGATGGTGGGCATTGTATCATGTTTCTTCTCAGGAACGAGAGCCAAATCAACAAGGTATTTTTTATACAAAACACGCATGGACCGAGGGCATTGATACTCTTGTTCATGTATATCCTTTTCGCGAACCCACGATATTGCCGAAAGTGTAACAATGGCTTTGAATCATCACTTACTGTACTTTGCAACTCAACTAACCACGTTCATTAGTGATTGGGACCATATGCTCAACGTACAAGTTTCATCTCGAGGGGGCGTACACAAAGCGGTGTTCGCAGCATCCTCTCTTCGGGGCGAGCCCTATCGATGATTTCATTCTATACAATGTCAAAACCTGAAATACCAACGGTAGTTTCCAAGTGCCATCTCTATTCGACTCCCATGCTTATTCTTGAACGCTTGAAAATGTAGCATGAGCATGTTGACAATCATTCTAGACTACATGAATAACTAGTGCTAGTCCTTGACCTCTAGCTTTTGCCCAAAGCCGAGCCTCCTCCTTGATTGGGCGGACGAGCTCGCCGGTAGATCGCCGAAGGTCGTTGAAGAGAGCGATGTTTCGATGCTTCGAGACACTCCATGCGGTCAGGGCTATAAGAGAGTTGAGGCCCTTCACCAAACTTGCCGGAGAAGCGGCAAGCGAGGCAGACCACCACAGGAAGAAGGTCGCGTCGGTGCTTGGCAGAAGAACTGGCAAGGCGACGCCAGGATAATATCTCATGCCAGGTGATCTTCGAGAAGACGGACTGGACAAATAGGTGATCAATGGTCTCAAGCTCCTGGTTGTGCAACTTGGATAGAGGGTCATGAATTAACCATCGCACGCTCTTTGTTCCGCAGTCCAGCAGCGGTCCAGGGAGGCTAACAAGAGAAAAACTTGACGTTCATCGGTGCCCAACACTTCCATATGGGCCGCCAATTGAGCGTGATGGTGGAGCCATTCGTGTATTGCTCGTTCTGGGTCAAGTTCCAAGAGATCTTGTTGGGCACGTCAGAAAGCTCGATCTGCTGAACACGCGACCATAGACCAAAGTATTCGATTGTGACGGCCAGTCCCAGGGAACCATGCATATCGCAGATCCAGGATCGGTCGGTGATCCGATCGCACACCGATCTGTAGCGCCTCGGCCTGCGTGGACTATGGGGTAGATGTGTAGGCATGATCTCGGCAACGGACTATCCCTAGAGCCAATGGTCAGACCAGAACCGGCAAGTACGACCATCCCCCGAGGTCCGGGTCATGGAAGTGCGAAAGAACTGGTTGGTTTCCTCGTCTCTGGGGAGTTGTAGATGATTCCATGGGCGATTGGGGTCCGCAACCAGTAGCCAAAGCCAACGAGCCCTAAGCATGATGCCCATGCGGTGAAGATCGCGCACAGCCATGTCTCCAAGCTCCAGTGGTCTAGAGATCTTCGGCCAACTAATGAGGCAGCAATAGGCCTTGGAGTCCTTACGACCATGCCAAAAAAAGTCACGCAGCACCGTGGTGATCTTCTTGAGGATTGAAGGGTTTATGGTCATGGCGAGTAGAATGTGCACTGGCATGGCCATTGCACATGGCGAACAAGAGCGAGTCTCTTGCCCCACGAGAGGGTGGCTTTCCAAGTTTGATAATCTGGGGTACATGGAATTAATCTCACCTTAGCCTCTGTATTTTGACCAGATGACCTTTTAAACCTGGACGGAAAGCGTATTGTGACTATAGAGGCAATATCATATACATGATACTAAATTGTGATATTACCCGCTATAAGAGGACTTATTTTTGCTATACCAACTACTACATCATGACCCACTTTTATTTCCCTTTTGACATAAAGAAAAGGATAATTGAGGATCAAGATTGGCATAGATAATGACAGTATTACAACTAGTATCTAATAGTATCAACATCCCTATCAAAATTTGAGGAGCAAACCCTAGAGTAGAGCAGTGAGGGTACTCACCTTGGCCCTTTCAGTTATAGGGTCTAACTGATGTGTACAGAAGGAACCAAAACTTCCTATAGTATCACAATAGAATATACAAGTTGTGATTCTATCTTTTGATGTGACTTTCTTAAGAATGAAATATATGGATACAATCACTTTTATATATAGGTTTAAATTGAATACAAATCAAACTAAGAAGCACAATATATACAGAAAAATCATGCATACATATAAGTAAGGTGTTGTTTTACCAAGCACCCATGAGATACCTATTGAGTTGACCGATGCGATTCAATACCAAGTATAAACCCCTTGTAGACACCTTACCGTACCTAGAAAATTATATTCACACCTAAGATATATAAAAATGCAACTTGCCCTGATATTTGCTTGAGCTTACGTTTTAGACCTAGCTCCAAAGATATTTCAGGATACAAAAACATACATACTATCATATGCATATATACCTAAAATCCATCTATGTGGGAAAAAATAATCAATGAATGTTTTTTTCCCAATATAGTGAAATTCAGTTTAACAAAATTTTATTGATGGGAAAAAGTAAGAAACTCATTTCCTATGCAATAATATGGTTATGTTGAGTTGACGTGTATTATCAATTGAAGAAGTTCTAATTGTATAATGCAAATATCATGTTAATATTCACTAGCATGCATAGAATCTAAGTGATAAAATATAATAGTTGTGATCACACTTCCATAAAATAAGTTTTATAAAAGTAAAATAGTTCAACATAAAACAATGAAGAAATGCTAGGCCATGCCATATATGTTTTGTTAAACCGAATTTCTTGAGTAACCATCTAAAACCGGTTGTTGAGGATGAAACTTAGCCATGCCAAATAGTTGTTGAGGATGAAGATTAACCATGCCAAATAGTTCAACATGGGATTCAACAATGGGAAATGGATATGAAATAAACAATGAGAACTTAGTCAGGTTTTGGGCGCGTCCGAAAGATCAATTTCTTGAGTAACCATCTAAAACCAGCTTCAATCACAACCTTGACCACGACCAATGTTGGATACACTTTGGGCCTCTCCTTTGTCATCTCATTGTCCGCCAAGGCAAAGAACATCTCTACCAACTGTTCGTGCAACTGCTTCCTTGCAAATTGCATGCCCAGGAAGAAGTCAGGTACAGCTACACCAAGGCTCGTGACGAAGCACCACCCAAGGAAGATCCTAAAGCTCCAATACAGCTCGTCAACAAGACATTTTAAACAAGATTAGACAGGAATATGTTTTGGTGAATTTCTAAACACTAGTAGAAAAAGGCCATTCGTCCCGGTTCGTGAGGGCCATTTGTCCCGGTTCCTGAACCGGGACTAAAGGGTCGTAACTAAAGCCCTATACCTTTAGTCCCGGTTCGATCGAGAACCGGGACAGACGAGGCTCCACATGGCCGGAGCGGCTTGCCCAGGCAGGGGGACCTTTTGTCCCGGTTGGTGCCACTAACCGGGACCAAAAAGGCTTCCACGCGTCAGCAGTTCAAGGGCTGGGTTTTTTGTTTTTTTTCTGAAAGGGGGGTGGTTTGGGGTGTTTTGGGGTTTTGTATGGTTAATTTAGGGGTTTCATATATTGTGTTAGCTAGCTAATAGAGAGGAGTATCCTCTCTTATCTCCGTGCTTGGTCGACGCTACGTATAGAGAGGACTCGACATGCTAGCTAGCTAGTAAGCAAATGAAGGAAACCATTAAGTACAGAAGATCGTCATGAACATATACACAGAGAGAAGTGATTGACCTCTCCTTCTCAGATAGATTGGTCGAACAACAAGTT